>NW_021283965.1:30433-48824 GCF_002162155.2 Triticum dicoccoides
TTTTATTTCCTGTTCAGCTTTGCAAGCAAGATGAAACAAATGGTCCATAGGATAACACTCTTCATGAATTAGTATCTCTTGAATATCACGGTTTAATCCTCCCCAAAATCTATCCATAAAATCATCTTCACTTTCTTCTAAAGAGGAATGCAACAAGGTAGTTTGTAAATCATCATAATATTTTGTTACAGTTTCACTACCTTGTTTTAAGTGTTGCAACTTCTTAATCATGTCACGAGTATAATAAGCAGGGACGAAAGTATGTCGCATGGCAAGTTTCAAATCATCCCAAGTAGTAGGTATATAATCAGGGTATAACCGACAATATTCACTCCACCAAACCAAAGCATAACCAGTGAAAGAACCAACCGCAACCTTAACCTTTTTATGTTCATTGAAATTATGGGAAGCAAATATATTTTTTATGTCGAACTCCCATTCAATATATAAAGCAGGTTTAAAACGGCCATTAAATGGTGGTATAGATACATTAACCTGATCATGTGCATTTGGATGTTTGTGCACCTCTCGTGACGGTTGTGGTATTTGCAAAGGTGGTGGCACGTCTCCCGCGATCGACAAAGCCCATGAATTGACTCTGGATCCTGTCATGATTAGCAGAACAAGAAACAAAACCCAAAAATAATGTTCCTATAACTACTAGGATGTGGTGGTAAAACGCTCACAGTAAAGCAAATATCAATGTCTTACAAGTTCTTACCATGCAGCAGGCGGTGATTGGCAACCAGCGGTGTCAAGTAACTCCGAATATTGAGTAAAGCGATTGCCAGGGGAGCGTGCGTATATACGGTGTAGAAATATGTGGAGCTGGGTTGGCTATATATGGTAGCAAAAGATTAGCAATAATCAATTCAAAGATGCAATGTTGAATAAACGCTCAACGACGGTACTGTGCTGGTCCTAGGCTAGACCGGACTAGAGACGCGAGCCTAGAACACTAATGAGGTCACGGCGTAGCACAACTAGCATCAATGAAGGATACTAAGTAGCTCTTGACAACAAGATATAAGTGAAGATAATGATGAAAAACAACTGCCAAGCAGGATATACAACAACTCTCTCTCCAACTTTCCTCTTGAAAAGTTTAAGACAATTTTCTGATAAATTCTTTCAAAGAATGCTATTAACTCAAGCTTTCCAATGCAAAAGGAATCACTCAATTCCGAGTTGATATGAGGAGTCAAAGAATTCTAAAATTGGCCTGAAAAATTGGAACAAGCTGTGTTCATGAACTTCGGAGGGCAAAAAGACCTATTTAGAAGCCGATTTTGAGGTGTCAAATATTGAACTAGCTTCTGCAACTATTTAGATGCGGCTCGTCGCTAGCTTCAATTTGAGTACTCACGGAGCCAAAACGGACTTCGTATGAGGAAGATACACCTGTTTTACTGAATAGTGCGTAAAACAGATTCCAATCCGAATTCAGGTACGAGATTGATTCTAGATCCAATTTTCTTTCTTCTCTCTTTTTTTCTCACGCTTTTTTTTCTTTTTCTTCTCTCTCTTTTTCTTTTTTTTCCTTTTTTCTCTTTTTTTTCTCTATCTTTTTTTTTCAAGACAAACTAGATAAGATGCAGATTGGATCAGGCGAAGATGTAAATGACCTCAACTATGATTATGACAATGAACAGTGCGTAGCACGTGGTGGAAATTAATAGATGGGATGGTGGACAGCGGAAGGGATAATGATGCAGCGGCGGCGTGACTAATGTGAACAGAACTCGAAACTCTAAAGGAACTAGACGCTAAGACCAGCAACTTACACGATGATGCAACCGATAATTCAACTATGCAAGCAATGAATAGAAAATTGCAAAGGCTCAGACTGGCTTGAATAAAGGATGAACAGATCTAACTTTTTTTTGTGTGGCTTTTTCTTGGACAATAGGTAAGAAAATAAATCTAATCTAGGAAAACTGGAAATTCTCACCGAGCAACCTGAAAACTGATACCACTTGATAGAGGCGGGGTGTCCCGATCCTTCGATGAGATGATAACTATCGATTTGGTGGAGACGACTTTGACGATCCGACTACAAACGTGCACGACGTTGCGCCTTAGCAATCGCTAAACCAATCTCCTGAGGTTACTGACGATGCCGGAAGCACGGTCAGCCTGACCACGAAGGTCTATTCCTGCAAGCAATCGAAGAACGAGCAAGAATATGATAAAGCAATCTGAATATTGCAAATATATATGAGGTATTGATAATGGTGGGGATCCGTAAGCGGTCTTGGTCTGGTCGTTGGACACAAACGAAGTACACGAAGTTGCAATGGCTAACTTTTAACTAAACAAATCCCAAGGAAAAGCTACTAGATGGATCTACTTATATAGGAGTAAGGGGTGGCGGCCAAGGAGGTGGGAGGACGTCCCAAGGCAGCCTAAAACTAAATCTAGGTCGTACAAGGCCAATGGGCCCAAGTGGAGGTGATGTAACACCTTTGGACTTGTAGTTTGACTCGGATTCTGCTGCAGCATCAGATTGTTTCGTCCACAACTCAACGCTCCGGACGAATTTGAAGGTGATCCCAATTGGGTTGGAAAGTGCACGAAATCTAGTTTTCAACAAAAAAAAGAATCACCCAATTCGGAGGCCGTATGAAAAACTTGTGTGCGTTTTGCGTCAGGTGTGTCTGTGCAGTCCGAATCTGAATCCAGAACGTGAGAGACTTGGACTCTATCTTCTCTTGGGCCAAAAGTGACGTGAGAGAACTTTTTGGACAGCAAATAAACATCTCTTTCTTCCTTATCTTCATATGTGGATTGTACAAATGTCCCATACACCTGCAATTAGACAAAACACAAAAGTGTGTGAAGTATTTTTGTTCTGGATAACATAAATAGATTATTGAATAGTTTGCACTAGAAATCACCTGACAAATATGCATATATGCAATATTTTTGGTCATATCCAAGGTAGTCATGTCCTCATCACAAACGGACAGGATGGGCACGAAATTTTTTCGACCAATTTTTTTTTTTCGACTGCCCGGACCCAAAAACTGGAAACGGGTCAAAAAAACTTCCTATAATGGCACCTGTCTCAAAACACTCAAAAACACCTAAAAATAGGATAGCCAGAATTTTTTTCGAAAAATGCGTTTTCGAAAAATTTTGGGCCTAAACGGAGCGTGGTTTCCCGACTCTTTTTTTTTCCGAAACCTACTCCGGCAAGGAAACACGAATCGGAATCTAGATGGATCCCGAAAACAAACCTAATAAGCAAAGAACTCGGATTGGTGGTGGATATATGGTGGTGGTATATGGCAGCGGTGGTGGTAGCGGTGGTAGTATATGGATATGGATCGGTGGTGGTATATGGACACGGATTGGTGGTGATATATGGATACGGATTCGGTGCGGTGGTGGTAGATGGCAGGGGCGATGACGATGGTGCGGCGGCGGCGTGACAACTTATGACCAGAACTCGAAACTCTAAAAGACTAGAATCTAAGACCAGCAACTAGACACGACGATGCAACCGCAAAATCAACAAAGCAAAACCCTAAAAAGATTATGCAAAGGCTCAGATTGGTTCGGATATGATGAACTAACCCTAATTTTTTTGTGGCTTTTTCGTGGACTGTACGTATGAAGAACAGACTCGATCTAAACTACGAAAAACTGTAAAATCTCACCGAGCAACCTGGAAATCTGATACCACTTGATAGAGGCGGAGGTGTCCCGTCTTTCGATGAGATGATGGATTTCGCTTTGGTGGAAGTCGACTTTGACGATCCGACTACGAACGTGCGAGGACGTCGCGCCTTAGCAATCGCTAAACCAACTCCGAGAGGTTATTGACCACGCCGGAGCACGATCAACCTGACCACGAGGGTCTGTTTCCTGCGAGCAAACGAAGAACAAGCAAGAAACTGAGATTGCAATCTGGATATTGCGAATATAAGATGAAAGCTTTATTGTTCAAGGTGGGGTTCTGTGACGCCTTTGTCTGGTCGTTGAACACAAACGAAGTACGCGAAGTTGCAGCTATGGCGAACTTTTAATCTAAACAAAACCCAAAGTCTAAACGATGCCCTAAGGGCTGTATATATGGAGGAAGAGGGGGGAATTTCGTGGCCCTTGGTGGAGGGGTCCGAAATCAACCCTATCTCTTGTTTCCCCACACATACGGACTCTAAAAATAGCCTATACTTATGTGTTTCGAAATTACATGGGCCTGGCCCAATAATAAGGTGACGCAACACCTAAAATAGCCTCGGGACAAAATTTATGAAGTGGCATCTTGTATATATCGTCCAAGGCTTCATGCACCCATTATGGTGGCTTCAAAGTCCTGAAATCATCACTTGTAACTCCGTTCTTGTTCCCCTTGCGCATGCCATCATCTCCATGGTTGTTCTTGCTCCAATGTTCATCCTTCTCCAAGCTAGGCCCTTCATTTGTAAGCAAAACAAATGTATCCAATTTAGGCAGCATCATATTCTCATGAACATTAGAATCATTACCAAGAAACGAAAGTACCTGGTAATTTAGTTGGCGTGCGCGAGCTCTAGTAATTGGTCCAGTATGTATAGCAGCAGGGCCTGTGGGTGTAACAATGGTATTGATGTCCTCATCAGCTTCCCAGCTCCACATACATCTACGTCGTGCGTTTGACTCCCCCTGGTAATCGCTCTATCCAAACTTTGAGAGTTTTGACTACAACGGTTGCCGATCACCGCCTGTTGTTGGGTAAGAACTGGTAAGAATTTGAGTTTTGCTTGACGGATTTGTGACACCCTGATAGAGGCGAGGGTCCCGATCTTTTGATGAGATGATAACTATCGATTTGGTGGAGACGACTTTGACGATCCGACTACAAACGTGCACGACGTTGCGCCTTAGCAATCGCTAAACCAATCTCCTGAGGTTACTGACGATGCTGGAAGCACTGTCAGCCTGACCACGAAGGTCTATTCCTGCAAGCAATCAAAGAACAAGCAAGAATATGATAAAAGCAATCTGAATATTGCGAGTATATATGAGGTATTGATAAAGGTGGGAATCCGTAAGCGGTCTTGGTCTGGTCGTTGGACACAAACGAAGTACACGAAGTTGCAATGACTAACTTTTAACTAAACAAATCCCAAGTAAAAGCTACTAGATGGATCTACTTATATAGGAGCAAGGGGTGGCGGCCAAGGAGGTGGGAGGACGTCCCAAGGCAGCCTAAAACTAAATCTAGGTCGTACAAGGCCAATGGGCCCAAGTGGAGGTGATGTAACACCTTTGGACTTGTAGTTTGACTCGGATTCTGCTGCAGCATCAGATTGTTTCGTCCACAACTCAACGCTCCGGACGAATTTGAAGGTGATTCCAATTGGGTTGGAAAGTGCACGAAATCTAGTTTCCAAGAAAAAAAGAATCACCCAATTCGGAGTTCGTATGAAAAACTTGTGTGCGTTTTGAGTCAGGTATGTCTGTGCAGTCCGAATCTGAATCCAGAACGTGAGAGACTTGGACTCTATCTTCTCTTGGGCCAAAAGTGACGTGAGAGAACTTTTTGGACAGCAAATAAACATCTCTTTCTTCCTTATCTTCATATGTGGATTGTACAAATGTCCCATACACCTGCAATTAGACAAAACACAAAAGTGTGTGAAGTATTTTTGTTCTGGATAACATAAATAGATTATTGAATAGTTTGCACTAGAAATCACCTGACAAATATGCATATATGCAATATTTTTGGTCATATCCAAGGTAGTCATGTCCTCATCATCCTCCCCTTCTTGAAAATAAAGCCGTCCTCGGCGTTGCTTAATCTGAAATGTGGCTAACAAAAGAGACAAGGTGTACATGTTGTATATGTATTTGTCATCCATTTTTACTTCCCTTGATTTTTGCATATATGACACATGAATAGATGAGTAACTTGCATAGTTCATAAAATCTAAAGCCAAAAAATTAGCACAAGAAGTAGAAGGCATGAAAATATTGCAACTCAGTTTGCACATATAAGTGAAGCTCTTATTCATTTCAAAAGATTGACAATGTTCATCATTAAACCATCCCAACATTGGTGAATAAACCTTACTTGCATCAAATTTACATGCTACAACATGCTTAAATAAGCAAACATGCAATAAGTCATTCAACACAGAATCATCACCAAGATTAGAGGTCATATCAAAATGATTAAACATTGGTTCTTTTGCATGAATAGTTAATTCAATGGGTGCACTCAAAATTGTTGGTATTTCAGTTGTTTGATCACATGGCAAAGTCAAATTATCAACGTAGTCCTCTAAAATAGGTGGTGTGATCAAAGTAGTGGGTAGCTCATCAGATGGTGCATTCAAATTGACAAGGCATTCATCATTCTCATGTAGAGATGGAAGATCAGTACCTTTGTCATTACCTCTTATGATCAACTCAGATGATGTAGCCACTCTCGGGGGCGATGTGTCACATGGTGGAGGTGATGTAGTCCTGACAATAACGGACCTGGTTGTCATAGTATGCCTAGTAGTTGAAGGAACAATCATATCAACTCTTGGAATGTGCACCGTGCGCTTGTTCTCCTCGTGGCCAACACGTCGTTTTATTTCCTGTTCAGCTTTGCAAGCAAGATGAAACAAATGGTCCATAGGATAACACTTTTCATGAATTAGTATCTCTTGAATATCACGGTTTAATCCTCCCCAAAATCTATCCATAAAATCATCTTCACTTTCTTCTAAAGAGGAATGCAACAAGGTAGTTTGTAAATCATCAAAATATTTTGTTACAGTTTCACTACCTTGTTTTAAGTGTTGCAACTTCTTAATCATGTCACGAGTATAATAAGCAGGGACGAAAGTATGTCGCATGGCAAGTTTCAAATCATCCCAAGTAGTAGGTATATAATCAGGGTGTAACCGACAATATTCACTCCACCAAACACAAGCATAACCAGTGAAAGAACCAACCGCAACCTTAACCTTTTTATGTTCATTGAAATTATGGGAAGCAAATATATTTTTTATGTCGAACTCCCATTCAATATATAAAGCAGGTTTAAAACGGCCATTAAATGGTGGTATAGATACATTAACCTGATCATGTGCATTTGGATGTTTGTGCACCTCTCGTGACGGTTGTGGTATTTGCAAAGGTGGTCGCACGTCTCCCGCGATCGACAAAGCCCATGAATTGACTCTGGATCCTGTCATGATTAGTAGAACAAGAAACAAAACCCAAAAATAATGTTCCTATAACTACTAGGATGTGGTGGTAAAACGCTCACAGTAAAGCAAATATCAATGTCTTACAAGTTCTTACCATGCAGCAGGCGGTGATCGGCAACCAGCGGTGTCAAGTAACTCCGAATATTGAGTAAAGCGATTGCCAGGGGAGCGTACGTATACACGGTGTAGAAATATGTGGAGCTGGGTTGGCTATATATGGTAGCAAAAGATTAGCAATAATCAATTCAAAGATGCAATGTTGAATAAACGCTCAACGACGGTACTGTGCTGGTCCTAGGCTAGACCGAACTAGAGACGCGAGCCTAGAACACTAATGAGGTCACGTCGTAGCACAACCAACATCAATGAAGGATACAAAGTAGCTCTGGACAGCAAGATATAAGTGAAGATCAAAACGGCAGTAAAGATAATGATGTGAAACAATAGCCAAGCTGTTTTACTGAACAGTGCACAAAACAGATTCCAATCCGAATTCAGGTACGAGATTGATTCTAGATAGATCCAATTTTTTTTCTTCTCTCTTTTTTTTCTCACGCTTTTTTTTTCTTTTTCTTCTCCCTCTTTTTCTTGTTTTTCTTTCCTTTTTTCTCTCTTTTTTTTCTTTATCTTCCTTTTCTCCCTCTTTCCAAGACAAACTAGATAAGATGCAGATTCGATCAGGCGAAGATGTGAGTGACCTCAACTATGATTATGACAATAAACAGTGCGTAGCACGTGGTGGAAATTGGTGGATTGGATGGTGGACAGCGGATGGGATAATGATGCAGCGGCTGCGTGACTAATGTGAACAGAACTCGAAACTCTAAAGGAACTAGACACTAAGACCAGCAACTCGACACGGCGATGCGACCGATAATTCAATAATGCAAACAATGAATAGAAAATTGCAAAGGCTCAGACTGGCTTGGATAAAGGATGAATAGATCTAACTTTTTTTTGTGGCTTTTTCTTGGACAATAGGTAAGAAATAAATCTAATCTAAGAAAAACTAGAAATTCTCACCGAGCAACCTGAAAACTGATACCACTTGATAGAGGCGAGGGTCCCGATCTTTCGATGAGATGATAACTATCGATTTGGTGGAGACGACTTTGACGATCCGACTACAAACGTGCACGACGTTGCGCCTTAGCAATCGCTAAACCAATCTCCTGAGGTTACTGACGATGCTGGAAGCACGGTCAGCCTGACCACGAAGGTCTATTCCTGCAAGCAATCAAAGAACAAGCAAGAATATGATAAAAGCAATCTGAATATTGCGAGTATATATGAGGTATTGATAAAGGTGGGAATCCGTAAGCGGTCTTGGTCTGGTCGTTGGACACAAACGAAGTACACGAAGTTGCAATGGCTAACTTTTAACTAAACAAATCCCAAGGAAAAGCTACTAGATGGATCTACTTATATAGGAGCAAGGGGTGGCGGCCAAGGAGGTGGGAGGACGTCCCAAGGCAGCCTAAAACTAAATCTAGGTCGTACAAGGCCAATGGGCCCAAGTGGAGGTGATGTAACACCTTTGGACTTGTAGTTTGACTCGGATTCTGCTGCAGCATCAGATTGTTTCGTCCACAACTCAACGCTCCGGACGAATTTGAAGGTGATTCCAATTGGGTTGGAAAGTGCACGAAATCTAGTTTCCAAGAAAAAAAGAATCACCCAATTCGGAGTTCGTATGAAAAACTTGTGTGCGTTTTGAGTCAGGTATGTCTGTGCAGTCCGAATCTGAATCCAGAACGTGAGAGACTTGGACTCTATCTTCTCTTGGGCCAAAAGTGACGTGAGAGAACTTTTTGGACAGCAAATAAACATCTCTTTCTTCCTTATCTTCATATGTGGATTGTACAAATGTCCCATACACCTGCAATTAGACAAAACACAAAAGTGTGTGAAGTATTTTTGTTCTGGATAACATAAATAGATTATTGAATAGTTTGCACTAGAAATCACCTGACAAATATGCATATATGCAATATTTTTGGTCATATCCAAGGTAGTCATGTCCTCATCACACCCACCACCACCACTTGTTCGTAGTCTGTAGGATCATATTCTTGTGTGTTTCTATTGCTGCTAACCATGCCAGGATCACAAGCCGACGAGATTGACTGGGAGAATTTATCGAACAAGGAGCTTCATGATAAGTTTCAGCAAATGATGACTGAACAGGTGCAAGATGTGCTGAACAATTTTGAAGAGGCCATGGAGAAGATCACTAGCCTTGATAAGACGTTCGAAACAAAGCTCGATAACAAGTTTAATGAATTGCTCGCGCGTCTTCCACCACCACCACCCGCTGCACCTAACGCACCTCTCCAACAACAACAACAATGACTACCTCCATGTCGCGAAACAGACC
This sequence comes from Triticum dicoccoides, assembly GCF_002162155.2. Taxonomy (NCBI): domain Eukaryota; kingdom Viridiplantae; phylum Streptophyta; class Magnoliopsida; order Poales; family Poaceae; genus Triticum; species Triticum dicoccoides. The sequence goes on from NW_021283965.1 coordinate 40,007, forward strand.
TTCGCCGAGCGAGCCGTGTTCCTCTTGCGTTTGGCCAAACTGTTGGTGCTGCTGTTGATACTTCTGTGGCTCCTGCTGCTGATGCGGAGGAGGATGATTATGTGGGAGATTATGAGGATGAGGTTGATCAAAATCAGCACTACGTGCAGCCACCTGTACCACCACCAGCAGGTCGACCTCAGGTATATATTCGTAATGGTAGGCCTGCACCACCACCTCAGGTACGAGATGATGTCCATATTCCTAAACTAAAATTGAATATTCCACCATTTGAGGGTAGATATGTTCCTGATATATATCTTACTTGGGAGTTAGAAACTGAACAACGTTTTACATGTTTACAATATCCTGAGGAGAGACGGGTTGCTGCTGCTGTTTGTGCTTTCACTAGTTTTGCATGTGTATGGTGGTCTGAACATTGTAGATTATATACTATTCCAACTACTTGGGCTGCTTTGAAAACCGCAATGCGTACGCGTTGGGTTCCACCATATTATCAACGTGAATTGCTTCAAAATTGCAGCGTTTAAGACAAGGAAAAAATTCTGTAGAAGAATATTATCAGGAATTACAAACTGGCATGATTCGATGTGGTATTGTTGAGGAGAATGAAGCTATGCTTGCACGTTTTCTGGGTGGATTAAATAGAGAGATTCAGACCATTCTAGACTATAAGGAGTATACTAATATCACTCGCTTATTCCATCTTGCTTGTAAAGCTGAACGTGAAGTGCAGGATCGACAAGCATTGCCGCGAACTAACTTTTCTGTAGTCCGACCTTCCTCATGGATGCCGCGTGCATCTTTTACTTCAACTGCACCAGCACCTCAATCAGGTGCCTCCTACAGCCGTGATACAAGAAAACAGGAACAACCACCATTATCTACCAAGAGCGCACCTGCCGGGCCTGCACAGAGTTCTTCTTCTTCCAGGGCATCAACAGGGCACACAAGTGATATTTTTTGTCGTTGTTGTAAGGGAGGAGGTCATTATGCGAGAGAATGCAAATCTCCGCGTGTGATGATTGCTACCGCAGATGGTGGATATGAGTCTGCTAGTGACTATGATGAGGAGACATTGGCTCTTATTACACGTGAAGAACATGGTGGAGATGATTCTGATCATGAGACGCAATACATGGCTCCTGAAGACGCTGACAGGTATGAATGTTTAGTTGCTCAACGTGTTTTGAGTGTGCAGGTCACACAAGCTGAGCAAAATCAGAGGCACAATTTGTTCCATACCAAGGGAGTTGTGAAGGAATGTTCTGTGCGCGTCATAATAGACGGAGGGAGCTGCAGCAACTTGGCTAGCATGGAGATGGTGGAGAAGCTTTCTCTCACCACAAGACCACATCCACATCCTTACTACATCCAATGGTTCAACAACAGCGGCAAGGTTAAGGTAACACGTACTGTTCGTGTGCATTTTAGTATCTCTACATATGCTGATTATGTTGATTGTGATGTGGTACCTATGCAAGCATGTTCCTTATTACTTGGTAGACCATGGCAATTTGATAAAAATTCTGTACACCATGGTAGAAACAATCACTATACTCTTGTTCATAAGGATAAAAATATTACTTTGCTTCCTATGACTCCTGATTCCATTTTGAAAGATGATATTAATAGAGCTAATAAAGCAAAACAGGAGACGAATAAGAGTGAAAATCAGATTGTGGCAAAAGAATTTGAGCAACAAATGAAGCCTAATAATAAACCATCTAGTGTTGCTTCTGAAATTAAATTGAAAAGTGCATGTTTATTTGCCACCAAATCTGATATTGATGAGCTAGATTTCAGCAAATCTGTTTGCTATGCTTTTGTGTGCAAAGAGGCATTATTTTCATTCGAGGACGTGCCTTCCTCTTTGCCTCCTGCTGTTACTAACATTTTGCAGGAGTTCGCTGACGTCTTTCCACAAGACGTGCCACCGGATTACCGCCTATTCGAGGGATTGAGCATCAGATTGACTTAATTCCCGGTGCTTCACTACCAAACCGTGCACCATACCGTACCAATCCAGAGGAGACGAAGGAGATTATGCGTCAAGTACAAGAGCTTCTCGACAAAGGTTATATATGCGAATCCCTTAGTCCTTGTGCTGTTCCTATTATTCTAGTGCCGAAAAAGGATGGTACATCACGTATGTGTGTTGATTGTAGAGGCATTAATAATATTACTATTCGTTATCGTCATCCTATTCCTAGGCTAGATGATATGCTTGATGAATTGAGTGGCTCTACAATATTCTCCAAAGTTGATTTGCGTAGTGATACCATCAAATTCGTATGAAATTGGGAGATGAATGGAAAACAGCATTCAAAACTAAGTTTGGATTATATGAGTGGTTAGTCATGCCTTTTGGGTTAACTAATGCACCTAATACTTTCATGAGATTAATGAACGAAGTTTTACGTGCTTTCATTGGGCGATTTGTGGTAGTTTACTTTGATGACATATTGATTTATAGCAGATCTTTGGAAGAACATTTGGAACATTTACGTGCTGTTTTTATTGCTCTACGTGATGCACGTTTGTTTGGTAACCTTGGGAAGTGCACCTTTTGCACCGACCGAGTATCTTTTCTTGGCTATGTTGTTACTCCACAGGGAATTGAAGTTGATAAAGCCAAGATTGAAGCTATTGAGAGTTGGCCGCAACCCAAAACGGTCACACAAGTGAGGAGTTTTCTTGGCCTCGCTGGGTTCTATAGGCGTTTTGTGAGAGATTTCAGCACCATTGCTGCACCTCTCAATGAGCTTACAAAGAAAGATGTGCCTTTTCTTTGGGGTACCGCACAGGAAGAAGCCTTCTCGGTATTGAAAGATAAGTTGACACATGCTCCTTTACTCCAACTTCCTGATTTTAATAAGACTTTTGAGTTTGAATGTGATGCTAGTGGAATTGGATTAGGCGGTGTGTTATTACAAGATGGCAAACATGTTGCATACTTTTCTGAAAAATTGAGTGGGCCTAGTCTGAATTATTCTACTTATGATAAAGAATTATATGCTCTTGTTGATAGAGGCAAAGGTGTCCCGTCTTTCGATGAGATGATGGATATCGCTTTGGTGGAAGTCGACTTTGACGATCCGACTACGAACGTGCGAGGACGTCGCGCCTTAGCAATCGCTAAACCAACTCCGAGAGGTTATTGACCACGCCGGAGCACGATCAACCTGACCACGAGGGTTTGTTTCCTGCGAGCAAACGAAGAACAAGCAAGAAACTAAGATTGCAATCTGGATATTGCGAATATAAGATGAAAGCTTTATTGATCAAGGTGGGGTTCTGTGACGCCTTTGTCTGGTCGTTGAACACAAACGAAGTATGCGAAGTTGCAGCTATGGCGAACTTTTAATCTAAACAAAACCCAAAGTCTAAACGATGCCCTAAGGGCTGTATATATGGAGGAAGAGGGGGGAATTTCGTGGCCCTTGGTGGAGGGGTCCGAAATCAACCCTATCTCTTGTTTCCCCACACATACGGACTCTAAAAATAGCCTATACTTATGTATTTCGAAATTACATGGGCCTGGCCCAATAATAAGGTGACGCAGCACCTAAAATAGCCTCGGGACGAAATTTATGAAGTGGCATCTTGTATATTTCGTCCAAGGCTTCATGCACCCATTATGGTGGCTTCAAAGTGCTGAAATCATCACTTGTAACTCCGTTCTTGTTCCCCTTGCGCATGCCATCATCTCCATGCTTGTTCTTGCTCCAATGTTCATCCTTCTCCAAGCTAGGCCCTTCATTTGTAAGCAAAACAAATGTATCCAATTTAGGCAGCATCATATTCTCATGAACATTAGAATCATTACCAAGAAACGAAAGTACCTGGTAATTTAGTTGGCGTGCACGAGCTCTAGTAATTGGTCCAGTATGTATAGCAGCAGGGGCTGTGGGTGTAACAATTGTATTGATGTCCTCATCAAATCCAGAGGAGACGAAGGAGATTATGCGTCAAGTACAAGAGCTTCTCGACAAAGGTTATATACGCGAATCCCTTAGTCCTTGTGCTGTTCCTATTATTCTAGTGCCGAAAAAGGATGGTACATCACGTATGTGTGTTGATTGTAGAGGCATTAATAATATTACTATTCGTTATCGTCATCCTATTCCTAGGCTAGATGATATGCTTGATGAATTGAGTGGCTCTACAATATTCTCCAAAGTTGATTTACGTAGTGGATACCATCAAATTCGTATGAAATTGGGAGATGAATGGAAAACCGCATTCAAAACTAAGTTTGGATTATATGAGTGGTTAGTCATGCCTTTTGGGTTAACTAATGCACCTAGTACTTTCATGAGATTAATGAACGAAGTTTTACGTGCTTTCATTGGACGATTTGTGGTAGTTTACTTTGATGACATATTGATTTATAGCAGATCTTTGGAAGAACATTTGGAACATTTACGTGCTGTTTTTATTGCTCTACGTGATGCACGTTTGTTTGGTAACCTTGGGAAGTGCACCTTTTGCACCGACCGAGTATCTTTTCTTGGCTATGTTGTTACTCCACAGGGAATTGAAGTTGATAAAGCCAAGATTGAAGCTATTGAGAGTTGGCCGCAACCCAAAACGGTCACACAAGTGAGGAGTTTTCTTGGCCTCGCTGGATTCTATAGGCGTTTTGTGAGAGATTTCAGCACCATTGCTACACCTCTCTATGAGCTTACAAAGAAAGATGTGCCTTTTCTTTGGGGTACCGCACAGGAAGAAGCCTTCTCGGTATTGAAAGATAAGTTGACACATGCTCCTTTACTCCAACTTCCTGATTTTAATAAGACTTTTGAGCTTGAATGTGATGCTAGTGGAATTGGATTAGGCGGTGTGTTATTACAAGATGGCAAACCTGTTGCATACTTTTCTGAAAAATTGAGTGGGCCTAGTCTGAATTATTCTACTTATGATAAAGAATTATATGCTCTTGTTCGGACTTTAGAAACATGGCAACATTATTTATGGCCCAAAGAATTTGTTATACATTCTGATCATGAATCTTTGAAACATATTAAAAGTCAAGCTAAACTGAATCGTAGACATGCTAAATGGGTTGAATTCATTGAGACTTTTCCTTATGTCATTAAACACAAGAAGGGAATTGAAAATGTTATTGCTGATGCATTGTCTCGCCGCTATACTATGCTTTCACAACATAACTTCAAAATATTTGGTTTGGAGACCATCAAAGATCAATATGTGCATGATGTTGATTTTAAAGATGTAATGCAGAATTGTAAAGAAGGAAGAATGTGGAACAAGTTCGTCGTTAACGATGGATTTGTGTTTCGTGCTAACAAGCTATGCATTCCAGCTAGCTCCGTTCGTCTTTTGTTGTTGCAGGAGGCGCATGGAGGAGGATTAATGGGACACTTTGGCGTGAAGAAGACGGAGGACGTACTTGCTACACATTTCTTTTGGCCAAAGATGAGACGGGATGTTGAGCGTTTTATTGCTCGATGCACTACATGCCAAAAAGCTAAGTCACGACTCAATCCTCATGGTTTATATATGCCTTTGCCTGTACCTAGTGTTCCTTGGGAGGATATATCTATGGACTTTGTTTTAGGTTTACCTCGAACAAAGAAGGGGAGGGATAGCATATTTGTTGTCGTGGATAGATTCTCGAAAATGGCACACTTTATACCATGTCATAAAAGCGATGATGCTGTTAATGTTGCTGATTTGTTCTTTCATGAAATTATTCGCTTGCATGGTGTGCCAAATACTATTGTTTCAGATCGTGATACTAAATTTCTTAGCCACTTTTGGAGATGTTTATGGGCTAAGTTGGGGACTAAACTGCTTTTTAGTACTACTTGTCACCCCCAAACTTATGGACAAACTGAAGTAGTCAATAGAACGTTGTCTACTATGCTTAGGTGATAGAGGCAAAGGTGTCCCGTCTTTCGATGAGATGATGGATATCGCTTTGGTGGAAGTCGACTTTGACGATCCGACTACGAACGTGCGAGGACGTCGCGCCTTTGCAATCGCTAAACCAACTCCGAGAGGTTATTGACCACGCCGGAGCACGATCAACCTGACCACGAGGGTCTGTTTCCTGCGAGCAAACGAAGAACAAGCAAGAAACTGAGATTGCAATCTGGATATTGCGAATATAAGATGAAAGCTTTATTGATCAAGGTGGGGTTCTGTGACGCCTTTGTCTGGTCGTTGAACACAAACGAAGTACGCGAAGTTGCAGCTATGGCGAACTTTTAATCTAAACAAAACCCCAAAGTCTAAACGATGCCCTAAGGGCTGTATATATGGAGGAAGAGGGGGGAATTTCGTGGCCCTTGGTGGAGGGGTCCGAAATCAACCCTATCTCTTGTTTCCCCACACATACGGACTCTAAAAATAGCCTATACTTATGTATTTCGAAATTACATGGGCCTGGCCCAATAAAAAGGTGACGCAGCACCTAAAATAGCCTCGGGACGAAATTTATGAAGTGGCATCTTGTATATTTCGTCCAAGGCTTCATGCACCCATTATGGTGGCTTCAAAGTCCTAAAATCATCACTTGTAACTCCGTTCTTGTTCCCCTTGCGCATGCCATCATCTCCATGCTTGTTCTTGCTCCAATGTTCATCCTTCTCCAAGCTAGGCCCTTCATTTGTAAGCAAAACAAATGTATCCAATTTAGGCAGCATCATATTCTCATGAACATTAGAATCATTACCAAGAAATGAAAGTACCTGGTAATTTAGTTGGCGTGCACGAGCTCTAGTAATTGGTCCGGTATGTATAGCAGCAGGGGCTGTGGGTGTAACAATTGTATTGATGTCCTCATCATAAACCAACTCCGAGAGGTTATTGACCACGCCGGAGCACTATCAACCTGACCATGCGGGTCTGTTTCCTGCGAGCAAACGAAGAACAAGCAAAAAACTGAGATTGCAATCTGGATATTGTGAATATAAGATGAAAGCTTTATTGATCAAGGTGGGGTTCTGTGACGCCTTTGTCTGGTGGTTGAACACAAACGAAGTACGCGAAGTTGCAAGTATGGCGAACTTTAATCAAAACAAAACCTAAAGTCTAAACGATGCCCTAAGGGTTGCATATATGGAGGAAGAGGGGGGAATTTCGTGGCCCTTGGTGGAGGGGTCCGAAATCAACCCTATCTCTTGTTTCCCCACACATATGGTGATGAGGACATCAATACAATTGTTACACCCACAGCCCCTGCTGCTATACATACTGGACCAATTACTAGAGCTCGTGCACGCCAACTAAATTATCAGGTACTTTCGTTTCTTGGTAATGATTCTAATGTTCATGAGAATATGATGCTGCCTAAATTGGATACATTTGTTTTGCTTACAAATGAAGGGCCTAGCTTGGAGAAGGATGAACATTGGAGCAAGAACAAGCATGGAGATGATGGCATGCGCAAGGGGAACAAGAACGGAGTTACAAGTGATGATTTCAGGACTTTGAAGCCACCATAATGTGTGCATGAAGCCTTGGACGAAATATACAAGATGCCACTTCATAAATTTCGTCCCGAGGCTATTTTAGGTGCTGCGTCACCTTATTATTGGGCCAGGCCCATGTAATTTCGAAATACATAAGTATAGGCTATTTTTAGAGTCCGTATGTGTGGGAAAACAAGAGATAGGGTTGATTTCGGACCCCTCCACCAAGGGCCACGAAATTCCCCCCTCTTCCTCCATATATACAGCCCTTAGGGCATCGTTTAGACTTTGGGTTTTGTTTAGATTAAAAGTTCGCCATAGCTGCAACTTCGCGTACTTCGTTTGTGTTCAACGACCAGACAAAGGCGTCACAGAACCCCACCTTGATCAATAAAGCTTTCATCTTATATTCGCAATATCCAGATTGCAATCTTAGTTTCTTGCTTGTTCTTCGTTTGCTCGCAGGAAACAGACCCTCGTGGTCAGGTTGATCGTGCTCCGGCGTGGTCAATAACCTCTCGGAGTTGGTTTAGCGATTGCTAAGGCGCGACGTCCTCGCACGTTCGTAGTCGGATCGTCAAAGTCGACTTCCACCAAAGCGAAATCCACCATCTCATCGAAAGACGGGACACCTTTGCCTCTATCAAGTGGTATCAGATTTCCAGGTTGCTTGGTGAGATTTTACAGTTTTTTAGTAGTTTAGATCGAGTCTGCTCTTCATACCTATAGTCCACGAAAAAGCCACAAAAAAGAATTTAGGGTTAGTTCATCATATCCGAACCAATCTGAGCCTTGCATAATCTTTTTAGGGTTTTGCTTTGTTGAATTTGCGGTTGCATCGTCGTGTCTAGTTGCTGGTCTTAGAGTCTAGTCTTTTAGAGTTTCGAGTTCTGGTCATAAGTTGTCACGCCGCCGCCGCACCATCATCATCGCCCCTGCCATCTACCACCACCGCACCGAATCCGTATCCATATACCACCACCAATCCGTGTCCATATACCACCACCGATCCATATCCATATACTACCACCGCTACCACCACCTCTGCCATATACCACCACCATATATCCACCACCAATCCGAGTTCTTTGCTTATTAGGTTTGTTTTCGGGATCCATCTAGATTCCGATTTGTGTTTCCTTGCCGGAGTCGGGTAGCCACGCTCCGTTTAGGCCCAAAATTTTTCGAAAACGCATTTTTCGAAAAAATTTCTCGCTATCCTATTTTTAGGTGTTTCTGAGTGTTTTGAGACAGGTGCCATTATAGGAAGTTTTTTTTGACCCGTTTCCAGTTTTTGGGTCCGGGCAGCCGAAAAAAAAAAAATTGGTCGAAAAAATTTCGTGCCCATCCTGTCAGTTTGAGCTAGGAAGAGTTTT
>NW_021283965.1:48949-145513 GCF_002162155.2 Triticum dicoccoides
ATAAGCCTTCCCAGCTCCACATACATCTACGTCGTGCGTTTGACTCTCCCTGGTAATCGCTCTATCCAAGCTTTGAGAGTTTTTGACTACAACGGTTGCCGATCACCGCCTGCTGCTGGGTAAGAACTGGTAAGAATTTGAGATTTGCTTGACGGATTTGTGACACCCACCACCACCACTTGTTCGTAGTCTGTAGGATCATATTCTTGTGTGTTTCTATTGCTGCTAACCATGCCAGGATCACAAGCCGACGAGATTGACTGGGAGAATTTATCGAACAAGGAGCTTCATGATAAGTTTCAGCAAATGATGACTGAACAGGTGCAAGATGTGCTGAACAATTTTGAAGAGGCCATGGAGAAGATCACTGGCTTTGAGAAGACGTTCGAAACAAAGCTCGATAACAAGTTTAATGAATTGCTCGCGCGTCTTCCACCACCACCACCCGCTGCACCTAACGCACCTTTCCAACAACAACAACAACGACTACCTCCACGTCGCGAAGCAGACCTCCGCCGAGCAAGCCGTGTTCCTCTTGCTTTTGGCCAAACTGTTGGTGCTGCTGTTGATACTTCTGTGGCTCCTGCTGCTGATGCGGAGGAGGATGATTATGTAGGAGATTATGAGGATGAGGTTGATCAAAATCAACACTACGTGCAACCACCTGTACCACCACCAGCAGGTCGACCTCAGGTATATATTCGTAATGGTAGGCCTGCACCACCACCTCAGGTACGAGATGATGTCCATATTCCTAAACTGAAATTGAATATTCCACCATTTGAGGGTAGATATGTTCCTGATATATATCTTACTTGGGAGTTAGAAACTGAACAACGATTTACATGTTTACAATATCCTGAGGAGAGACGAGTTGCTGCTGCCGTTTGTGCTTTCACTAGTTTTGCATGTGTATGGTGGTCTGAACATTGTAGATTATATCCTATTCCAACTACTTGGGCTGCTTTGAAAACTGCTATGCGTACGCGTTGGGTTCCACCATATTATCAACGTGAATTGCTTCAAAAATTGCAGCGTTTAAGACAAGGGAAAAATTCTGTAGAAGAATATTATCAGGAATTACAAACTGACATGATTAGATGTGGTATTGTTGAGGAGAATGAAGCTATGCTTGCACGTTTTCTAGGTGGATTAAATAGAGAGATTCAGACCATTCTAGACTATAAGGAGTATACTAATATCACTCGTTTATTCCATCTTGCTTGTAAAGCTGAACGTGAAGTGCAGGATCGACAAGCATTGGGGCGAACTAACTTTTCTGCAGGCCGACCTTCATCATGGACACCACGTGCATCTTCTACTTCAACTGCACCAGCACCTCCATCCGGTGCCACCTCCAGCCGTGATACAAGAAAACAGGCACAACCACCATTATCTGCCAAGAGCGCACCTGCGGGGCCTGCACAGCGTTCTTCTTCTTCCATGGCATCAACAGGGCACACAAGTGATATTATTTGTCGTCGTTGTAAGGGAGGAGGTCATTATGCGAGGGAATGCAAATCTCTGCGTGTGATGATTGCTACCGCGGATGGTGGATATGAGTCCGCTAGTGACTATGATGAGGAGACATTGGCTCTTATTACACGTGAAGAACATGGTGGAGATGATTCTGATCATGAGACGCAATACATGGCTCCTAAAGACGCTGACAGGTATTGATGAGGACATCAATACAATTGTTACACCCACAGCCCCTGCTGCTATACATACTGGACCAATTACTAGAGCTCGTGCACGCCAACTAAATTATCAGGTACTTTCGTTTCTTGGTAATGATTCTAATGTTCATGAGAATATGATGCTGCCTAAATTGGATACATTTGTTTTGCTTACAAATGAAGGGCCTAGCTTGGAGAAGGATGAACATTGGAGCAAGAACAAGCATGGAGATGATGGCATGCGCAAGGGGAACAAGAACGGAGTTACAAGTGATGATTTCAGGACTTTGAAGCCACCATAATGTGTGCATGAAGCCTTGGACGAAATATACAAGATGCCACTTCATAAATTTCGTCCCGAGGCTATTTTAGGTGCTGCGTCACCTTATTATTGGGCCAGGCCCATGTAATTTCGAAATACATAAGTATAGGCTATTTTTAGAGTCCGTATGTGTGGGGAAACAAGAGATAGGGTTGATTTCGGACCCCTCCACCAAGGGCCATGAAATCCACCCCCTCTTCCTCCATATATACAGCCCTTAGGGCATCGTTTAGACTTTGGGTTTTGTTTAGATTAAAAGTTCGCCATAGCTGCAACTTCGCGTACTTCGTTTGTGTTCAACGACCAGACAAAGGCGTCACAGAACCCCACCTTGATCAATAAAGCTTTCATCTTATATTCGCAATATCCAGATTGCAATCTCAGTTTCTTGCTTGTTCTTCGTTTGCTCGCAGGAAACAGACCCTCGTGGTCAGGTTGATCGTGCTCCGGCGTGGTCAATAACCTCTCGGAGTTGGTTTAGCGATTGCTAAGGCGCGACGTCCTCGCACGTTCGTAGTCGGATCGTCAAAGTCGACTTCCACCAAAGCGAAATCCACCATCTCATCGAAAGACGGGACACCTTTGCCTCTATCAAGTGGTATCAGAGCAAACTTGGCTAGCATGGAGATGGTGGAGAAGCTTTCTCTCACCACAAGACCACATCCACATCCTTACTACATCCAATGGTTCAACAACAGCGGCAAGGTTAAGGTAACACGTACTGTTCGTGTGCATTTTAGTATCTCTACATATGCTGATTATGTTGATTGTGATGTGGTACCTATGCAAGCATGTTCCTTATTACTTGGTAGACCATGGCAATTTGATAAAAATTCTGTACACCATGGTAGAAACAATCACTATACTCTTGTTCATAAGGATAAAAATATTACTTTGCTTCCTATGACTCCTGATTCCATTTTGAAAGATGATATTAATAGAGCTAATAAAGCAAAACAGGAGACGAATAAGAGTGAAAATCAGATTGTGGCAAAAGAATTTGAGCAACAAATGAAGCCTAATAATAAACCATCTAGTGTTGCTTCTGAAATTAAATTGAAAAGTGCATGTTTATTTGCCACCAAATCTGATATTGATGAGCTAGATTTCAGCAAATCTGTTTGCTATGCTTTTGTGTGCAAAGAGGCATTATTTTCATTCGAGGACGTGCCTTCCTCTTTGCCTCCTGCTGTCACTAACATTTTGCAGGAGTTCGCTGACGTCTTTCCACAAGGCGTGCCACCGGGATTACCGCCTATTCGAGGGATTGAGCATCAGATTGACTTAATTCCCGGTGCTTCACTGCCAAACCGTGCACCATACCGTACCAATCCAGAGGAGACGAAGGAGATTATGCGCCAAGTACAAGAGCTTCTCGACAAAGGTTATATACGCGAATCCCTTAGTCCTTGTGCTGTTCCTATTATTCTAGTGCCGAAAAAGGATGGTACATCCCGTATGTGTGTTGATTGTAGAGGCATTAATAATATTACTATTCGTTATCGTCATCCTATTCCTAGGCTAGATGATATGCTTGATGAATTGAGTGGTTCTACAATATTCTCCAAAGTTGATTTGCGTAGTGGCTACCACCAAATTCGTATGAAATTGGGAGATGAATGGAGAACAGCATTTAAAACTAAGTTTGGATTATATGAGTGGTTAGTCATGCCTTTTGGGTTAACTAATGCACCTAGTACTTTCATGAGATTAATGAACGAAGTTTTACGTGCTTTCATTGGACGATTTGTGGTAGTTTACTTTGATGACATACTGATTTATAGCAGATCTTTGGAAGAACATTTGGAACATTTACGTGCTGTTTTTATTGCTCTACGTGATGCACGTTTGTTTGGTAACCTTGGGAAGTGCACCTTTTGCACCGACCGAGTATCTTTTCTTGGCTATGTTGTTACTCCACAGGGAATTGAAGTTGACAAAGCCAAGATTGAAGCTATTGAGAGTTGGCCGCAGCCCAAAACAGTCACACAAGTGAGGAGTTTTCTTGGCCTCGCTGGATTCTATAGGCGTTTTGTGAGAGATTTTAGCACCATTGCTGCACCTCTCAACGAGCTTACAAAGAAGGATGTGCCTTTTGTTTGGGGTACCGCACAGGAAGAAGCCTTCACGGTATTGAAAGATAAGTTGACACATGCTCCTTTACTCCAACTTCCTGATTTTAATGAGACTTTTGAGCTTGAATGTGATGCTAGTGGAATTGGATTAGGAGGTGTGTTATTACAAGATGGCAAACCTGTTGCATACTTTTCTGAAAAATTGAGTAGGCCTAGTCTGAATTATTCTACTTATGATAAAGAATTATATGCTCTTGTTCGGACTTTAGAAACATGGCAACATTATTTATGGCCCAAAGAATTTGTTATACATTCTGATCATGAATCTTTGAAACATATTAAAAGTCAAGCTAAACTGAATCGTAGACATGCTAAATGGGTTGAATTCATTGAGACTTTCCCTTATGTCATTAAACACAAGAAGGGAAAAGAAAATGTTATTGCTGATGCATTGTCTCGTCGCTATACTATGCTTTCACAACTTGACTTCAAAATATTTGGTTTGGAGACCATCAAAGATCAATATGTGCATGATGCTGATTTTAAAGATGTAATGCAGAATTGTAAAGAAGGAAGAATGTGGAACAAGTTTGTCGTTAACGATGGATTTGTGTTTCGTGCTAACAAGCTATGCATTCCAGCTAGCTCCGTTCGTCTTTTGTTGTTGCAGGAAGCGCATGGAGGAGGATTAATGGGACATTTTGGCGTGAAGAAGACGGAGGACGTACTTGCTACACATTTCTTTTGGCCAAAGATGAGACGGGATGTTGACCGTTTTATTGCTCGATGCACTACTTGTCAAAAAGCTAAGTCACGACTCAATCCTCATGGTTTATATATGCCTTTGCCTGTACCTAGTGTTCCTTGGGAGGATATATCTATGGACTTTGTTTTAGGTTTACCTCGAACAAAGAAGGGGAGGATAGCATATTTGTTGTCGTGGATAGATTCTCGAAAATGGCACACTTTATACCATGTCATAAAAGCGATGATGCTGTTAATGTTGCTGATTTGTTCTTTCGTGAAATTATTCGCTTGCATGGTGTGCCAAATACTATTGTTTCAGATCGTGATACTAAATTTCTTAGCCACTTTTGGAGATGTTTATGGGCTAAGTTGGGGACTAAACTGCTTTTTAGTACTACTTGTCACCCCCAAACTGATGGACAAACTGATGTAGTCAATAGAACGTTGTCTACTATGCTTAGGGCTGTTTTGAAGAATAATAAGAAAATGTGGGAGGAATGCTTGCCTCATATTGAATTTGCTTATAATCGTTCATTGCATTCTACTACTAAGATGTGCCCTTTTGAAGTTGTGTATGGTTTCCTACCTCGTGCACCTATTGATTTGTTGCCTCTTCCATCTTCGGAGAAGGTTAATTTTGATGCTAAACAACGTGCTGAATTGATTTTAAAAATGCATGAGTTAACTAAGGAAAGCATTGAGCGTATGAATGCTAAATATAAACTTGCTGGAGATAAGGGTAGAAAACATGTTGTGTTTGCACCTGGAGATCTTGTTTGGTTACATTTGCGTAAGGATAGATTTCCTGATTTGCGCAAATCAAAGCTAATGCCACGTGCTGATGGTCCCTTTAAGGTGTTAGAGAAAATAAATGATAATGCATATAAACTTGAGTTGCCTGCAGATTTTGGGGTTAGTCCCACTTTTAACATTGCAGATTTGAAGCATTATGTGGGTAAGGAAGATGAACTTCCGTCGAGGACGACTTCATTTCAAGAAGGGGAGGATGATGAGGACATCAATACAATTGTTACACCCACAGCCCCTGCTGCTATACATACTGGACCAATTACTAGAGCTCGTGCACGCCAACTAAATTATCAGGTACTTTCGTTTCTTGGTAATGATTCTAATGTTCATGAGAATATGATGCTGCCTAAATTGGATACATTTGTTTTGCTTACAAATGAAGGGCCTAGCTTGGAGAAGGATGAACATTGGAGCAAGAACAAGCATGGAGATGATGGCATGCGCAAGGGGAACAAGAACGGAGTTACAAGTGATGATTTCAGGACTTTGAAGCCACCATAATGTGTGCATGAAGCCTTGGACGAAATATACAAGATGCCACTTCATAAATTTCGTCCCGAGGCATTTTAGGTGCTGCGTCACCTTATTATTGGGCCAGGCCCATGTAATTTCGAAATACATAAGTATAGGCTATTTTTAGAGTCCGTATGTGTGGGGAAACAAGAGATAGGGTTGATTTCGGACCCCTCCACCAAGGGCCACGAAATCCACCCCCTCTTCCTCCATATATATAGCCCTTAGGGCATCGTTTAGACCTTGGGTTTTGTTTAGATTAAAAGTTCGCCATAGCTGCAACTTCGCGTACTTCGTTTGTGTTCAACGACCAGACAAAGGCGTCACAGAACCCCACCTTGATCAATAAAGCTTTCATCTTATATTCGCAATATCCAGATTGCAATCTTAGTTTCTTGCTTGTTCTTCGTTTGCTCGCAGGAAACAGACCCTCGTGGTCAGGTTGATCGTGCTCCGGCGTGGTCAATAACCTCTCGGAGTTGGTTTAGCGATTGCTAAGGCGCGACGTCCTCGCACGTTCGTAGTCGGATCGTCAAAGTCGACTTCCACCAAAGCGAAATCCACCATCTCATCGAAAGACGGGACACCTTTGCCTCTATCATATGGACTCTAAAAATAGCCTATACTTATGTATTTCGAAATTACATGGGCTTGGCCCAATAATAAGGAGACGCAGCACCTAGAATAGCCTCGGGACGAAATTTATGAAGTGGCATCTTGTATATTTCATCCAAGGCTTCATGCACCCATTATGGTGGCTTCAAAGTCCTGAAATCATCACTTGTAACTCCGTTCTTATTCCCCTTGCGCATGCCATCATCTCCATGCTTGTTCTTCCTCCAATGTTCATCCTTCTCCAAGCTAGGCCCTTCATTTGTAAGCAAAACAAATGTATCCAATTTAGGCAGCATCATATTCTCATGAACATTAGAATCATTACCAAGAAATGAAAGTACCTAGTAATATAGTTGGTGTGTGCGAGCTCTAGTAATTGGTCCAGTATGTATAGCAGTAGGGGCTGCGGGTGTAACAATTGTATTGATGTCCTCATCAAAACACAAATCTGGAAATAGATGGATCTCGAAAGTTAACCTAATATGAGATGGACTCGGAGTGGTGGTAGTATATGGATGTGGGTCGATGGTGGTATATGGACTCGGATCGGTGTTGGTATATGGACTCGGAGCGGTGGCGGATAAGCGGGATGGTAGATGGCAGGAACGACGTATCTGGTGTGGTGGTGGTATATGGCAGCGGATGATGATGGTGCGGCGGCGGCGTGAAGACCCTTGAACAGAACTCGAAACTCTAAAAGACTAGACACTAAGACCAGCAAGTAGACACGATGATGCAACCGAAAATTCAACAAAGCAAAATACCGAAAAGACTATGCAATGGCTCAGACTGGTTCCAATATGATGAACTAACCCTAAATTTTTTTTGGCTTTTTCGTGGATTGTAGGTATGAAGAACAGACTCGATATAAACTATGAAAAACTGTAAAATCTCACCGAGCAACCTGGAAATCTGATAACACTTCATAGAGGCAAAGGTGTCCCATCTTTCGATGAGATGATGGATATCGCTTTGGTGGAAATCGACTTTGACGATCCGACTACGAACGTGCGAGGACGTCGCGCCTTAGCAATCGTTAAACCAACTCCGAGAGGTTATTGACCACGCCAGAGCACGATCAACCTGACCACGAGGGTCTATTTCCTGCGAGCAAACGAAGAACAAGCAAGAAACTGAGATTCCAATCTGGATATTGCGAATATAAGATGAAAGATTTATTGATCAAGGTGGGGTTCTGAGACGTCTTTGTCTGGTCGTTGAACACAAACGAAGTGGTTGAACACAAACGAAGCACGCGAAGTTGCAGCTATAATCTAAACAAAACCCAAAGTCTAAACGGTGCCCTAAGGGCTGTATATATGGAGGAAGAGGGGGTGAATTTCGTGGCCCTTGGTGGAGGGGTCCGAAACTAACCCTATCTCTTGTTTCCCCACACATACGGACTCTAAAAATAGCCTACACTTATGTATTTCGAAATTACATGGGCCTGGCCCAATAATAAGGTGACGCAGCACCTAGAATAGCCTCTGGATGAAATTTATGAAGTGGCGTCTTGTATATTTCGTCCAAGGCTTCATGCACTCATTATGGTGGCTTCAAAGTCCTGAAATCATCACTTGTAACTCCGTTCTTGTTCCCCTTGCGCATGCCATCGTCTCCATGCTTGTTCTTGCTCCAATGTTCATCCTTCTCCAAGCTAGCCCCTTCATTTGTAAGCAAAACAAATATATCCAATTTAGGCGGCATCATATTCTCATGAACATTAGACTCATTACCAAAAAACGAAAGTACCTGATAATTTAATTGGCATGCGCGAGCTCTAGTAATTGGTCCAGTATATGTAACAGTAGGGGCTGTGGGTGTAACAATGGTATTGATGTCCTCATCATCCTACCACCAGCCGGATTACCATTGTACCCCTGGGGGTAGGCCTATATAAACCCCCCAGTCTCACCCATGCAAAGGGTTCAACATTCCAGCCACCACACACTCACGTAGCTAGGGAAGAGTAGAGCTAGCCTTGCCTTCTTCTTCCCCTAGCCGAAACAGCTCAAGGAGCACTCTTGAAGCTACTTCATTTGATGATAGTCATGCGGATACCCCGCAGAGCAGGACTAGGAGTGTTATCTCCATGGAGAGCGCCGAACCCGGGTAAGATGCATCGTCGTTTGAGGACTTGCCTACTCCTGCTTCTAGATCCCGGCAACGTACTCCTGTCCCCACACATGATAAGCCATCCCTTGGCATATGTCAAGAAAATACCACAACACGGCGTCAACCCGGGTTATTTCCATTCAAATCATGCTAATTAGAGTCCAAAACAAGGGCAAAAGAGTTTGTAAAAGTAGATACAACGGAGACGTACCAACTTCCCCAAGCTTAACCCATTGCTTGTCCTCAAGCAATTTAGTTGACAAACTGAAAGTCACAAGGAAAAACTTTTACAAACTGTGTTTGATCTTGTTGTTGCAAATATGTCTAGCCAATATTCAGGTTTTCAGCAAAGATTACGAACTAACCATATTCAAAATAACATTTAGGTCTCACATTTACTCGTATCAATGGCATAATCAACCAGCGAGCAATAATAATGAATCTCAGATGACAACACTTTCAAAACAATCATGATATAATATGACATAATGGTATCTCGGCCCTTTCTAAGACTGCAAAACATAAATGTAGAGCACCCCTGAAGATTAAGGGCTGACTAGACATTAGAATTCATGGCAAAAGAGATCCAGTCACACTCATACTCAACATCAATTAATAACAAAGCATATATATGACAATAGTGCTCTCTAGTTGGTGCTTTTGATAAGAGGATGATGACTCAACAATAAAAGTTAATAGATAGACCCTTCGCAGAGGGAAGCAGGGATTTGCAGAGGTGCCAGAGCTTGAAGCTTTTAAAACATAGATGAATAAAATTTTGAGCAGTATGCCTTCATTATCAACATAACACCCAAGAGATCTCACTATCTTCCATGATAGATACATTATAGGTGGTTCCCAAACAGAATGGTAAAGTTTTACTCCCCCTCCACCAACAATCACACTCCACGGCTATCCGAATCCACGGGTACCGTCCATACCAACAACAGTCCAGGGGTAGTTTTGTTTCATTATTATAATTGGATTTGATTTTGAGCATGGAACTGGGCATTCCGATTTGATAGAGGCAAAGGTGTCCCGTCTTTCGATGAGATGGTGATTGTCGTTTTGGGAGGAGTAGACTTTGACGATCCGACTACGTACGTGCGAGGACATCGCGCCTTAGAAATCGCTAAACCAACTCTGAGAGATTATCGACCACGCCGGAGCACGATCAACCTGACCACGAGGGTCTATTTCCTGCGAGCAAACGAAGAACAAGCAAGAAACTGAGATTGCAATCCGGATATTGCGAATATAAGATGAAAGCTTTATTGATCAAGATGGGGTTCTGTGACGTCTTGGTCTGGTCGTTGAACACAAACGAAGTACGCGAAGTTGCAGCTATGGCGAACTTTTAATCTAAACAAAACCCCAAAGTCTAAACGGTGCCCTAAGGGATGTATATATGGAGGAAGAGGGGGGGAGGATTTCGTGGCCCTTGGTGGAGGGGTACGAAACCAACCCTATCTCTTGTTTCCCCACACATACAGACTCTAAAAATAGCCTATACTTATGTATTTCGAAATTACATGGGCTCGGCCCAATAAAAAGGTGACACAGTACCTAGAATAGCCTATGGACGAAATTTATGAAGTGGCATCTTGTATACTTTGTCCAAGGCTTCATTCACTCGTTATGGTGGATTCAAAGCCCTGAAATCATCACTTGTAACTCCGTTCTTGTTCCCCTTGCGCATGCCATCATCATGCACTCGTTTTTTTTGGAACCAACCTCTTCTACGGACGACAAAAGATTGCTGGAATACGAAACCTACTCAGACAAGGAAAACACAAATCTGGAAATAGATGGATCTCGAAAGTTAACCTAATATGAGATGGACTCGGAGTGGTGGTAGTATATGGATGTGGGTCGATGGTGGTATATGGACTCGGATCGGTGTTGGTATATGGACTCGGAGCGGTGGCAGATAAGCGGGATGGTAGTTGGAAGGAACGACGTATCTGGTGTGGTGGTGGTATATGGCAGCGTATGATGATGGTGCCGCGGCGGCACGAAGACCCGTGAACAGAACTCGAAACTCTAAAAGACTAGACATTAAGACTAGCAACTAGACACGACGATGCAACCAAAAATTCAACAAAGCAAAATACTGAAAAGACTATGCAATGGCTCAGACTGGTTCGAATATGATGAACTAACACAATTTTTTTTGGCTTTTTCGTGGATTGTAGGTATGAGGAACAGACTCGATATAAACTAATAAAAACTGTAAAATCTCACCCAGCAACCTGGAAATCTGATACCACTTGATAGAGGCAAAGGTGTCCCGTCTTTCGATGAGATGATGGATATCGCTTTGGTGGAAATCGACTTTGACGATCTGACTACGAACGTGCGAGGACGTCGCGCCTTAGCAATCACTAAACCAACTCCGAGAGGTTATTGACCACGCCGGAGCACGATCAACGTGACCACGAGGGTCTGTTTCCTATGAGCAAACGAAGAACAAGCAAGAAACTGAGATTGCAATCTGGATATTGCGAATATAAGATGAAAGCTTTATTGATCAAGGTGGGATTCTAAGACGTCTTTGTCTGGTCGTTGAACACAAACGAAGTACGCGAAGTTGCAGCTATGGCGAACTTTAATCTAAACAAAACCCAAAGTCTAAACGGTGCCCTAAGGGCTGTATATATGGAGGAAGAGGGGGTGAATTTCGTGGCCCTTGGTGGAGGGGTCCGAAACTAACCCTATCTCTTGTTTCCCCACACATACGGACTCTAAAAATAGCCTACACTTATGTATTTCGAAATTACATGGGCCTGGCCCAATAATAAGGTGACGCAACACCTAGAATAGCCTCTGGACGAAATTTATGAAGTAGCATCTTGTATATTTTGTCCAAGGCTTCATGCACTCATTATGGTGGCTTCAAAGTCCTGAAATGATCACTTGTAACTCCGTTCTTATTCCCCTTGCGCATGCCATCATCTCCATGCTTGTTCTTGCTCCAATGTTCATCCTTCTCCAAGCTAGCCCCTTCATTTGTAAGCAAAACAAATGTATCCAATTTAGGCAGCATCATATTCTCATGAACATTAGAATCATTACCAAGAAACGGAAGTACCTGGTAATTTAATTGGCGTGCGCGAGCTCTAGTAATTGGTCCAGTATATGTAACAGTAGGGGATGTGGGTGTAACAATGGTATTGATGTCCTCATCATCCTACCACCAGCCGGATTACCATTGTACCCCTGGGGGTAGGCCTATATAAACCCCCCAGGCTCACCGATGCAAAGGGTCCAACATTCCAGCCACCACACACTCACGTAGCTAGGGAAGAGTAGAGCTAGCCTTGCCTTCTTCTTCCCCTAGCCGAAACAGCTCAAGGAGCACCCTTGTAGCTACTTCATTTGATGATAGTCATGCCGATACCCCGCAGAGCAGGACTAGGGGTGTTATCTCCATGGAGAGCGTCGAACCTGGGTAAGATGCATCATCGTTTGAGGTCTTGCCTACTCCTACTTCTAGATCCCGGCAACGTACTCCTGTCCCCACACATGATAAGCCATCCCTTGGTATATGTCGAGGAAATACCACGACACGGCGTCAACCCGGGATATTTCCATTCAAATCATGCAAATTAGAGTCCAAAACAAGGGCAAAAGAGTTTGTAAAAGTAGATACGACGGAGATGTACCAACTTCCCCAAGCTTAACCCATTGCTTGTCCTCAAGCAAATTCAGTTGACAAACTGAAAGTGACAAAGAAAAACTTTTACAAACTCTGTTTGATCTTCTTGTTGCAAATATGTCTAGCCAATATTCCGGTTTTCAGCAAAGATTACGAACTAACCATATTCAAAATAGCATTTAGGTCTCACATTTACTCGTATCAATGGCATAATCAACCAGCGAGCAATAATAATGAATCTCAGATGACAACAGTTTCAAAACAATCATGATATAATATGACATAATGGTATCTCGGCCCTTTCTAAGACTGCAAAACATAAATGTAGAGCACCCCTGAAGATTAAGGGCTGACTAGACATTATAATTCATGGCAAAAGAGATCCAGTCACACTCATACTCAACATCAATTAATAACAAAGCATGTAGATGACAATAGTGCTCTCTAGTTGGTGCTTTTGATAAGAGGATGATGACTCAACAATAAAAGTTAACAGATAGACCCTCCGCAGAGGGAAGCAGGGATTTGCAGAGGTGCCAGAGCTCAAAGCTTTTAAAACAGAGATGAATATAATTTTCAGCAGTATGCCTTCATTGTCAACATAACACCCAAGAGATCTCACTATCTTCCATGCTAGATACATTATAGGCTGTTCCCAAACAGAATGGTAAAGTTTTACTCCCCCTCCACCAACAATCACACTCCACGGCTAGCCGAATCCACGGGTACCATCCATACCAACAACTGTCCAGGGGGAGTTTTCTTTCATTATTATAATTGGATTTGATTTTGAGCATGGAACTGGGCATCCCGATTTGATAGAGGCAACGGTGTCTCGTCTTTCGATGAGATGGTGATTGTCGTTTTGGGAGGAGTAGACTTTGATGATCCGACTACGTACGTGCGAGGACATCGCGCCTTAGCAATCGCTAAACCAACTCCAAGAGATTATTGACCACGCCGGAGCACGATCAACCTGACCACGAGGGTCTATTTCCTGCGAGCAAACGAAGAACAAGCAAGAAACTGAGATTGCAATCCGGATATTGCGAATATAAGATGAAAGCTTTATTGATCAAGATGGGGTTCTATGATGTCTTGGTCTGGTCGTTGAACACAAACGAAGTACGCGAAGTTGCAGCTATGACGAACTTTTAATCTAAACAAAACCAAGTCTAAACGGTGCCCTAAGGGATGTATATATGGAGGAAGAGGAGGGCGGGATTTCGTGGCCCTTGGTGGAGGGGTACGAAAACAACCCTATCTCTTGTTTCCCCACACATACAGACTCTAAAAATAGCCTATACTTATGTATTTCGAAATTACATGGGCCTGGCCCAATAAAAAGGTGACGCGGCACCTAGAATAGCCTA
Organism: Triticum dicoccoides; assembly: GCF_002162155.2. Lineage (NCBI taxonomy): Eukaryota > Viridiplantae > Streptophyta > Magnoliopsida > Poales > Poaceae > Triticum > Triticum dicoccoides. The sequence continues at coordinate 62,857 of NW_021283965.1, forward strand.
TAGACGAAATTTATGAAGTGGCATCTTGTATACTTCGTCCAAGGCTTCATGCACTCGTTATGGTGGCTTCAAAGCCTTGAAATCATCACTTGTAACTCCGTTCTTGTTCCCCTTGCGCATGCCATCATCATGCACTCATTTTTTTTGGAAACCAACCTCTTCTACGGACGGCAAAAGATTGTTGGAATCCGAAACCTACTCACACAAGGAAAACACAAATCTGGAAATAGATGGATCTCGAAAGTTAACCTAATATGAGATGGACTCGGAGTGGTGGTAGTATATGGATGTGGGTCGGTGGTGGTATATGGACTTGGATCGGTGTTGGTATATGGACTCGGAGCGGTGGCGGATAAGCGGGATGGTAGATGGCAGGAACGACGTATCTGGTGTGGTGGTGGTATATGGCAGCGGATGATGATGGTGCAGCGGCGGCGTGAAGACCCGTGAACTGAACTTGAAACTCTAAAAGACCAGACACTAAGACCAGCACCTAGACAAGACGATGCAACCGAAAATTCAACAAAGCAAAATACTGAAAAGACTATGCAATGGCTCAGACTGGTTCGAATATGATGAACTAACCCTAAATTTTTTTTGGCTTTTTTGTGGACTGTAGTTATGAAGAACAGACTCGATATAAACTATGAGAAACTGTAAAATCTCACTGAGCAACTTGGAAATCTGATACCAGTTGATAGAGGCAAAGGTGTCCCGTCTTTCGATGAGATGATGGATATCGCTTTGGTGGAAATCGACTTTGATGATCCGACTACGACGGTGCGAGGACGTCGCGCCTTAGCAATCGCTAAACCAACTCCGAGAGGTTATTGACCACGCCAGAGCACGATCAACCTGACCACGAGGGTCTGTTTCCTGTGAGCAAACGAAGAACAAGCAAGAAACTGAGATTGCAATCTGGATATTGCGCATATAAGATGAAAGCTTTATTGATCAAGGTGGGGTTCTGAGACGTCTTTGTCTGGTCGTTGAACACAAACGAAGTACGCGAAGTTGCAGCTATGGCGAACTTTAATCTAAACAAAACCCAAAGTCTAAACGGTGCCCTAAGGGTTGTATATATGGAGGAAGAGGGGGTGAATTTCGTGGCCCTTGGTGGAGGGGTCCGAAACTAACCCTATCTCTTGTTTCCCCACACATACGGACTCTAAAAATAGCCTACATTTATGTATTTCGAAATTACATGGGCCTGGCCCAATAATAAGGTGACGCAGCACCTAGAATAGCCTCTGGATGAAATTTATGAAGTGGCATCTTGTATAATTCGTCCAAGGCTTCATGCACTCATTATGGTGGCTTCAAAGTCCTGAAATCATCACTTGTAACTCCGTTCTTGTTCCCCTTGCGCATGCCATCATCTCCATGCTTGTTCTTGCTCCAATGTTCATCCTTCTCCAAGCTAGCCCCTTCATTCGTAAGCAAAACAAATGTATCCAATTTAGGCAGCATCATATTCTCATGAACATTAGAATCACTACCAAGAAACGAAAGTACCTGATAATTTAATTGGCGTGCGCGAGCTCTAGTAATTGGTCCAGTATATGTAACAGTAGGGGCTGTGGGTGTAACAATGGTATTGATGTCCTCATCATCCTACCACCAGCCGGATTACCATTGTACCCCTGGGGGTAGGCCTATATAAACTCCCCAGGCTCACCCATGCAAAGGGTTCAACATTCCAGACACCACACACTCACGTAGCTAGGGAAAAGTAGAGCTAGCCTTGCCTTCTTCTTCCCCTAGCCGAAATAGCTCATGGAGCACTCTTGTAGCTACTTCATTTGATGATAGTCATGCGGATACCCCGCAGAGCAGGACTAGGGGTGTTATCTCCATGGAGAGCGCCGAACCTGGGTAAGATGCATCGTCGTTTGAGGTCTTACATACTCCTACTTCTAGATCCCGGCAACGTACTCCTGTCCCCACACATGATAAGCCATCCCTTGGCATATGTCGAGGAAATACAATGACTCGGCGTCAACCCGGGTTATTTCAATTCAAATCATGCAAATTAGAGTCCAAAACAAGGGCAAAAGAGTTTGTAAAAGTAGATACGACGGAGACGTACCAACTTCCCCAAGCTTAACCCATTGCTTGTCCTCGAGCAATTCAGTTGACAAATTTAAAGTGACAAAGAAAAACTTTTACAAACTCTGTTTGATCTTGTTGTTGCAAATATGTGTAGCCAATATTCAGGTTTTCAGCAAAGATTACGAACTAACCATATTCAAAATAACATTTAGGTCTCACATTTACTCATATCAATGGCATAATCAACCAGCGAGCAATAATAATGAATCTCAGATGACAACACTTTCAAAACAATCATGATATAATATGACATAATGGTATCTCGGCCCTTTCTAAGACTGCAAAACATAAATGTAGAGCACCCCTGAAGATTAAGGGCTGAATAGACATTATAATTCATGGCAAAAGAGATCCAGTCACACTCATACTCAACATCAATTAATAACAAAGCATATATATGACAATAGTGCTCTCTAGTTGGTGCTTCTGTGATAGAGGCAAAGCTGTCCCGTCTTTCGATGAGATGATGGATATCGCTTTGGTGGCAGTCGACTTTGATGATCCGACTACGAACGTGCGAGGACGTCGCGCCTTAGCAATCACTAAACCAACTCCGAGAAGTTATTGACCACGCCGGAGCACGATCAACCTGACCACGAGGGTCTGTTTCCTGCGAGCAAACGAAGAACAAGCAAGAAACTGAGATTGCAATCTGGATATTGCGAATATAAGATGAAAGCTTTATTGATCAAGGTGGGGTTCTGTGACGCCTTTGTTTGGTCGTTGAACACAAACGAAGTACGCGAAGTTGCAGCTATGGCGAACTTTTAATCTAAACAAAACCCAAAGTCTAAACGATGCCCTAAGGGCTGTATATGGAGGAAGAGGGGGGAATTTCGTGACCCTTGGTGGAGGGGTCCGAAATCAACCCTATCTCTTTTTTCCCCACACATACGGACTCTAAAAATAGCCTATACTTATGTATTTCGAAATTACATGGGCCTGTCCCAATAATAAGGTGACGCAGCACCTATAATAGCCTCGGGACGAAATTTATGAAGTGGCATCTTGTATATTTCGTCCAAGGCTTCAAGCACCCATTATGGTAGCTTCAAAGTCCTGAAATCATCACTTGTAACTCTGTTCTTGTTCCCCTTGCGCATGCCATCATCTCCATGCTTGTTCTTGCTCCAATGTTCATCCTTCTCCAAGCTAGGCCCTTCATTTGTAAGCAAAACAAATGTATCCAATTTAGGCAGCATCATATTCTCATGAACATTAGAATCATTACCAAGAAACGAAAGTACCTGGTAATTTAGTTGGCGTGCGCGAGCTCTAGTAATTGGTCCAGTATGTATAGTAGCAGGGGCTGTGGGTGTAACAATTGTATTGATGTCCTCATCATCCTCCCCTTCTTGAAATGAAGTCGTCCTCGACGGAAGTTCATCTTCCTCACCCAAATAAGGCTTCAAATCTGCAATGTTAAAAGTGGGACTAACCCCAAAATCTGCAGGCAGCTCAAGTTTATATGCATTATCATTTATTTTCTCTAACACCTTAAAGGGACCATCAGCATGTGGCATTAACTTTGATTTGCGCAAATCCGGAAATCTATCCTTACGCAAATGTAACCAAACAAGATCTCCAGGTGCAAACACAACATGTTTTCTACCCTTATCTCCAGCAAGTTTATATTTAGCATTCATACGCTCAATGTTTTCCTTAGTTAACTCATGCATTTTTAAAATCAATTCAACACGTTGTTTAGCATCAAAATTAACCTTCTCCGAAGATGGAAGAGGCAACAAATCAATAGGTGCACGAGGTAGGAAACCATACACAATTTCAAAAGGGCACATCTTAGTAGTAGAATGCAATGAACGATTATAAGCAAATTCAATATGAGGCAAGCATTCCTCCCACATTTTCTTATTATTCTTCAAAACAGCCCTAAGCATAGTAGACAACGTTCTATTGACTACTTCAGTTTGTCCATCAGTTTGGGGGTGACAAGTAGTACTAAAAAGCAGTTTAGTCCCCAACTTAGCCCATAAACATCTCCAAAAGTGGCTAAGAAATTTAGTATCACGATCTGAAACAATTGTATTTGGCACACCATGCAAGCGAATAATTTCACGAAAGAACAAATCAGCAACATTAACATCATCATTGCTTTTATGACATGGTATAAAGTGTGCCATTTTCCAGAATCTATCAACGACAACAAATATGCTATCCCTCCCCTTCTTTGTTTGAGGTAAACCTAAAACAAAGTCCATACATATATCCTCCCAAGGAACACTAGGTACAGGCAAAGGCATATATAAACCATGAGGATTGAGTCGTGACTTAGCTTTTTGACATGTAGTGCAGCGAGCAATAAAACGCTCAACATCCCGTCTCATCTTTGGCCAAAAGAAATGTGTAGCAAGTACGTCCTGATGAGGACATCAATACAATTGTTACACCCACAGCCCCTGCTGCTATACATACTGGACCAATTACTAGAGCTCGTGCACTCCAACTAAATTACCAGGTACTTTCGTTTCTTGGTAATGATTCTAATGTTCATGAGCATATGATGCTGCCTAAATTGGATACATTTGTTTTGCTTACAAATGAAGGGCCTAGCTTGGAGAAGGATGAACATTGGAGCAAGAACAAGCATGGAGATGATGGCATGCGCAAGGGGAACAAGAACGGAGTTACAAGTGATGATTTCAGGACTTTGAAGCCACCATAATGGGTGCATGAAGCCTTGGACGAAATATACAAGATGCCACTTCCTAAATTTCGTCCCGAGGCTATTTTAGGTGCTGCGTCACCTTATTATTGGGCCAGGCCCATGTAATTTCGAAATACATAAGTATAGGCTATTTTTAGAGTCCGTATGTGTGGGGAAACAAGAGATAGGGTTGATTTCGGACCCCTCCACCAAGGGCCACGAAATTCCCCCCTCTTCCTCCATATATACAGCCCTTAGGGCATCGTTTAGACTTTGGGTTTTGTTTAGATTAAAAGTTCGCCATAGCTGCAACTTCGCGTACTTCGTTTGTGTTCAACGACCAGACAAAGGCGTCACAGAACCCCACCTTGATCAATAAAGCTTTCATCTTATATGCGCAATATCCAGATTGCAATCTCAGTTTCTTGCTTGTTCTTCGTTTGCTCGCAGGAAACAGACCCTCGTGGTCAGGTTGATCGTGCTCCGGCGTGGTCAATAACCTCTCGGAGTTGGTTTAGCGATTTCTAAGGCGCGACGTCCTCGCACGTTCGTAGTCGGATCGTCAAAGTCGACTTCCACCAAAGCGAAATCCACCATCTCATCGAAAGACGGGACACCTTTGCCTCTATCACTATATATGGTAGCAAAAGATTAGCAATAATCAATTCAAAGATGCAATGTTGAATAAACGCTCAACAACGGTACTGTGCTAGTCCTAGGCTAGACCGGACTAGAGACGCGAGCCTAGAACACTAATGAGGTCACGTCGTAGCACAACTAGCATCAATGAAGGATACAAAGTAGCTCTGGACAGCAAGATATAAGTGAAGATCACAACGGCAGTAAAGATAATGATGTGAAACAATAGCCAAGCTGTTTTACTGAACAGTGCACAAAACAGATTCCAATCCGAATTCAGGTACGAGATTGATTCTAGATAGATCCAATTTTTTTCTTCTCTCTTTTTTTTCTCACGCTTTTTTTCTTTTTCTTCTCCCTCTTTTTCTTTTTTTTCTTTCCTTTTTTCTTTCTTTTTTTTCTTTATCTTCTTTTTCTCCCTCTTTCCAAGACAAACTAGATAAGATGCAGATTCGATCAGGCGAAGATGTGAGTGACCTCAACTATGATTATGACAATAAACAATGCGTAGCACATGGTGGAAATTGGTGGATGGGATGGTGGACAGCGGATGGGATAATGATGCAGCGGCTGCGTGACTAATGTGAACAGAACTCGAAACTCTAAAGGAACTAGACACTAAGACCAGCAACTCGACACGGCGATGCAACCGATAATTCAATAATGCAAACAATGAAAAGAAAATTGCAAAGGCTCAGTCTGGCTAGGTAAGAAAATAAATCTAATCTAGGAAAAACTGGAAATTCTCACCGAGCAACCTGAAAACTGATACCACTTGATGGAGGCGGGGTGTCCCGATCTTTCGATGAGATGATAACTATCGATTTGGTGGAGACGACTTTGACGATCCGACTACAAACGTGCACGACGTTGCACCTTAGCAATCGCTAAACCAATCTCCTGAGGTTACTGATGATGCCGGAAGCACGGCCAGCCTGACCACGAAGGTCTATTCCTGCAAGCAATCGAAGAACGAGCAAGAATATGATAAAGCAATCTGAATATTGCAAATATATATGAGGTATTGATAATGGTGGGGATCCGTAAGCGGTCTTGGTCTGGTCGTTGGACACAAACAAAGTACACGAAGTTGCAATGGCTAACTTTTAACTAAACAAATCCCAAGGAAAGCTACTAGATGGATCTACTTATATAGGAGCAAGGGGTGGCGGCCAAGGAGGTGGGAGGACGTCCCAAGGCAGCCTAAAACTAAATCTAGGTCGTACAAGGCCAATGGGCCCAAGTGGAGGTGATGTAACACCTTTGGACTTGTAGTTTGACTCAGATTCTGCTGCAGCATCAGATTGTTTCGTCCACAACTCAACGCTCCGGACGAATTTGAAGGTGATTCCAATTGGGTTGGAAAGTGCACGAAATCTAGTTTCCAACAAAAAAAGAATCACCCAATTCGGAGTCCGTATGAAAAACTTGTGTGCGTTTTGAGTCAGGTATGTCTGTGCAGTCCGAATCTGAATCCAGAACGTGAGAGACTTGGACTCTATCTTCTCTTGGGCCAAAAGTGACGTGAGAGAACTTTTTGGACAGCAAATAAATATCTCTTTCTTCCTTATCTTCATATGTGGATTGTACAAATGGCCCATACACCTGCAATTAGACAAAACACAAAAGTGTGTGAAGTATTTTTGTTCTGGATAACATAAATAGATTATTGAATAGTTTGCACTAGAAATCACCTGACGAATATGCATATATGCAATATTTTTGGTCATATCCAAGGTAGTCATGTCCTCATCAAAAACAGACTCGATCTAAACTACGAAAAACTGTAAAATCTCACCGAGCAACCTGGAAATCTGATACCACTTGATAGAGGCAAAGGTGTCCCGTCTTTCGATGAGATGATGGATATCGCTTTGGTGGAAGTCGACTTTGACGATCCGACTACGAACGTGCGAGGACGTCGCGCCTTAGTAATCGCTAAACCAACTCCGAGAGGTTATTGACCACGCCGGAGCACGATCAACCTGACCACGAGGGTCTGTTTCCTGCGAGCAAACGAAGAACAAGCAAGAAACTAAGATTGCAATCTGGATATTGCGAATATAAGATGAAAGCTTTATTGATCAAGGTGGGGTTCTGTGACGCCTTTGTCTGGTCGTTGAGCAAAAACGAAGTACGCGAAGTTGCAGCTATGGCGAACTTTTAATCTAAACAAAACCCAAAGTCTAAACGGTGCCCTAAGGGCTGTATATATGGAGGAAGAGAGGTGGAATTTCGTGGCCCTTGGTGGAGGGGTCCGAAATCAACCCTATCTCTTGTTTCCCCACACATACGGACTCTAAAAATAGCCTATACTTATGTATTTCGAAATTACATGGGCCTGGCCCAATAAAAAGGTGACGCAGCACCTATAATAGCCTCGGGACGAAATTTATGAAGTGGCATCTTTATATTTTGTCCATGGCTTCATGCACCCATTATGGTGGCTTCAAAGTCCTAAAATCATCACTTGTAACTCCGTTCTTGTTCCCCTTGCGCATGGCATCATCTCCATGCTTGTTCTTGCTCCAATGTTCATCCTTCTCCAAGCTAGGCCCTTCATTTGTAAGCAAAACAAATGTATCCAATTTAGGCAGCATCATATTCTCATGAACATTAGAATCATTACCAAGAAACGAAAGTACCTGATAATTTAATTGGCGTGCGCGAGCTCTAGTAATTGGTCCCGTATATGTAGCAGCAGGGGCTGTGGGTGTAACAATGGTATTGATGTCCTCATCAAATAGGAACACGCTTCGCTCGTCCATACTGATTCGGAAGGAGGCGTTGTTGTTGGTGTTGCAGAGGTGCGATAGGTGCAGCCGGCGGTGGTGGTGGTAAACGCGCGAGCAATTCATTAAACTTGCTATCAAGCTTTGTTTCGAACGTCTTCTCCATGCCATCTATCTTCTCCATGGCCTCGTCAAATCTGTTTAGCACATCTTGCACCTGTCCACTCATCATTTGCTGGAATTTATCATGTAGCTGTTTGTTTGTCAGGTTCTCCCAATCAGTCTCATCGGCTTGTGATCCTACCATGGTTAGCAGCAAATAGAAACACACAAGAATATGATCCTACAGACTACTAAGAAGTGGTGGTGGTGTATCACAAACCCGTCAAGCAAATCTCAAATTCTTAGCAGTTCTTACCCAGCAGCAGGTGGTGATCGGCAACCGTTGTAGTCAAAACTCTCAAAGCTTGGATAGAGCGATTACCAGGGAGAGTCAAACGCACGACGTAGATGTATGTGGAGCTGGGAAAGCTTATAATATGGTAGCAAAAGGGGTCAGCAAAAATCAATTCAGAGATGGAAAGTTGAATAAACGCTCAACGACGGTACTGTGATGGTCCTAGGCTAGACCGTGCTAGAGACGCGTGATGAGGACATGACTACCTTGGATATGACCAAAAATATTGCATATATGCATATTTGTCAGGTGATTTCTAGTGCAAACTATTCAATAATCTATTTATGTTATCCAGAACAAAAATACTTCACACACTTTTGTGTTTTGTCTAATTGCACGTGTATGGGACATTTGTACAATCCACATATGAAGATAAGGAAGAAAGAGATGTTTATTTGCTGTCCAAAAAGTTCTCTCACGTCACTTTTGGCCCAAGAGAAGATAGAGTCCAAGTCTCTCACGTTCTGGATTCAGATTCGGACTGCACAGACATACCTGACTCAAAACGCACACAAGTTTTTCATACGGACTCCGAATGGGGTGATTCTTTTTTTGTTGGAAACTAGATTTCGTGCACTTTCCAGCCCAATTGGAATTACCTTCAAATTCGTCCGGAGCGTTGAGTTGTGGACGAAACAATCTGATGCTGCAGCAGAATCCGAGTCAAACTACAAGTCCAAAGGTGTTACATCACCTCCACTTGGGCCCATTGGCCTTGTACGACCTAGATTTAGTTTTAGGCTGCCTTGGGACGTCCTCCCACCTCCTTGGCCGCCACCCCTTGCTCCTATATAAGTAGATCCATCTAGTAGCTTTTCCTTGGGATTTGTTTAGTTAAAAGTTAGCCATTGCAACTTCGTGTGCTTCGTTTGTGTCCAACCACCAGACCAAGACCACTTTTCGGATCCCCACCATTATCAATACTTCATACATATTCGCGATATTCAGATTGCTTTTATCATATTCTTGCTTGTTCTTCGATTGCTTGCAGGAATGGACCTTCGTGGTCAGGTTGATCGTGCTCCGGCGTGGTCAATAACCTCTCGGAGTTGGTTTAGCGATTGCTAAGGCACAACGTTGATGAGGACATCAATACAATTGTTACACCCACAGCCCCTGCTGCTATACATACTGGACCAATTACTAGAGCTCGTGCACGCCAACTAAATTACCAGGTACTTTCGTTTCTTGGTAATGATTCTAATGTTCATGAGAATATGATGCTGCCTAAATTGGATACATTTGTTTTGCTTACAAATGAAGGGCCTAGCTTGGAGAAGGATGAACATTGGAGCAAGAACAAGCATGGAGATGATGGCATGCGCAAGGGAAACAAGAACGGAGTTACAAGTGATGATTTCAGGACTTTGAAGCCACCATAATGGGTGCATGAAGCCTTGGACGAAATATACAAGATGCCACTTCATAAATTTCGTCCCGAGGCTATTTTAGGTGCTGCGTCACCTTATTGGGCCAGGCCCATGTAATTTCGAAATACATAAGTATAGGCTATTTTTAGAGTCCGTATGTGTGGGGAAACAAGAGATAGGGTTGATTTCGGACCCCTCCACCAAGGGCCACGAAATTCCCCCCCTCTTCCTCCATATATACAGCCCTTAGGGCATCGTTTAGACTTTGGGTTTTGTTTAGATTAAAAGTTCGCCATAGCTGCAACTTCGCGTACTTCGTTTGTGTTCAACGACCAGACAAAGGCGTCACAGAACCCCACCTTGATCAATAAAGCTTTCATCTTATATTCGCAATATCCAGATTGCAATCTTAGTTTCTTGCTTGTTCTTCGTTTGCTCGCAGGAAACAGACCCTCGTGGTCAGGTTGATCGTGCTCCGGCGTGGTCAATAACCTCTCGGAGTTGGTTTAGCGATTGCTAAGGCGCGACGTCCTCGCACGTTCGTAGTCGGATCGTCAAAGTCGACTTCCACCAAAGCAAAATCCACCATCTCATCGAAAGACGGGACACCTTTGCCTCTATCAAGATGATGAGGACATCAATACAATTGTTACACCCACAGCCCCTGCTGCTATACATACTGGACCAATTACTAGAGCTCGTGCACGCCAACTAAATTACCAGGTACTTTCGTTTCTTGGTAATGATTCTAATGTTCATGAGAATATGATGCTGCCTAAATTGGATACATTTGTTTTGCTTACAAATGAAGGGCCTAGCTTGGAGAAGGATGAACATTGGAGCAAGAACAAGCATGGAGATGATGGCATGCGCAAGGGTAACAAGAACGGAGTTACAAGTGATGATTTCAGGACTTTGAAGCCACCATAATGGGTGCATGAAGCCTTGGACGAAATATACAAGATGCCACTTCATAAATTTCGTCCCGAGGCTATTTTAGGTGCTGCGTCACCTTATTATTGGGCCAGGCCCATGTAATTTCGAAATACATAAGTATAGGCTATTTTTAGAGTCCGTATATGTGGGGAAACAAGAGATAGGGTTGATTTCGGACCCCTCCACCAAGGGCCACGAAATTCCCCCCTCTTCCTCCATATATACAGCCCTTAGGGCATCGTTTAGACTTTGGGTTTTGTTTAGATTAAAAGTTCGCCATAGCTGCAACTTCGCGTACTTCGTTTGTGTTCAACGACCAGACAAAGGCGTCACAGAACCCCACCTTGATCAATAAAGCTTTCATCTTATATTCGCAATATCCAGATTGCAATCTTAGTTTCTTGCTTGTTCTTCGTTTGCTCGCAGGAAACAGACCCTCGTGGTCAGGTTGATCGTGCTCCGGCGTGGTCAATAACCTCTCGGAGTTGGTTTAGCGATTGCTAAGTCGCGACGTCCTCGAACGTTCGTAGTCGGATCGTCAAAGTCGACTTCCACCAAAGCGATATCCATCATCTCATCGAAAGACGGGACACCTTTGCCTCTATCAAGTGGTATCAGATTTCCAGGTTGCTCGGTGAGATTTTACAGTTTTTCGTAGTTTAGATCGAGTCTGTCTTCATACCTATAGTCCACGAAAAAGCCACAAAAAAAATTAGGGTTAGTTCATCATATCCGAACCAATCTGAGCCTTTGCATAACCTTTTTAGGGTTTTGCTTTGTTGAATTTGCGGTTGCATCGTCGTTTCTAGTTGCTGGTCTTAGAGTCTAGTCTTTTAGAGTTTCGAGTTCTGGTCATAAGTTGTCACGCCGCCGCCGCACCATCATCATCGCCCCTGCCATCTACCACCACCGCTCCGAATCCGTATCCATATACCACCACCAATCCGTGTCCATATACCACCACCGATCCATATCCATATACTACCACCGCTACCACCACCGCTGCCATATACCACCACCATATATCCACCACCAATCCGATTTCCTTGCTTATTAGGTTTGTTTTCGAGATCCATCTAGTTTCCGATTCGTGTTTCCTTGCCGGAGTAGGTTTCGGAAAAAAAAAGAGTCGGGTAGCCACGCTCCGTTTAGGCCCAAAATTTTTCGAAAACGCATTTTTCGAAAAAAATTCTGGCTATCCTATTTTTAGGTGTTTCTGAGTGTTTTGAGACAGGTGCCATTATAGGAAGTTTTTTTTGACCCGTTTCCAGTTTTTGGGTCCGGGCAGTAGAAAAAAAAAATTGGTCGAAAAAATTTCGTGCCCATCCTGTCAGTTTGAGCTAGGAAGAGTTTTGAGACACTCGCCATTATAGTGATTTTTCGCAAAAAAAAAAGCGCAAAAAAAAGAGCGCAAAAAAAAGAGCGAAAAAAATTTCAGAGTGTGCTTTTCCCTTGTTTACGTGCCGCGCCGTGATTTTGTTGGTGTTCTAGGCTCGCGTCTCTAGCACAGTCTAGCCTAGGACCAGCACAGTACCGTCGTTGAGCCTTTATTCCTCTTTGCGTCTCTGAATTGACTATTGCTGACCCTTTTTGCTACCATACTATAAGCCTTCCCAGCTCCACATACATCTACGTCGTGTGTTTGACTCTCCCTGGTAATCGCTCTATCCAAGCTTTGAGAGTTTTTGACTACAACGGTTGCCGATCACCGCCTGCTGCTGGGTAAGAACAGGTAAGAATTTGAGATTTGCTTGACGGATTTGTGATACACCACCACCACTTCTTAGTAGTTTGTAGGATCATATTCTTGTGTGTTTCTATTGCTGCTAACCATTCCAGGATCACAAGCCGACGAGATTGACTGGGAGAACTTATCAAACAAGGAGCTTCATGATAAGTTTCAGCAAATGATGACTGAGCAGGTACAAGATGTGCTGAACAATTTTGAAGAGGCCATGGAGAAGATCACTGGCCTTGAGAAGACGTTCGAAACAAAGCTCGATAACAGATTTAATGAACTGCTTGCGCGTCTTCCACCACCGGCTGCACCTGTCGCACCTCTGCAACAACAACAACTACGCCCCCTTCCGAATCAGTATGGACGAGCACAACGTGTTCCTATTGAGCCAGGACAAAATTCTGGTGCCGCTGCTACTGCTGTTGGTGCTTCTTTGGCTCCTGCTACTGCTCCTACTGGTACCCCGGAGGATGATGAGTATGCGGGCGATTATGAGGATGAGGTTGATCAAAATCAGATCTACGAGCAGCCACCAGCACCACCACCAGCAGGTCGACCTCAGGTATATATTCGTAATGGTAGGCCTGCACCACCACCTCAGGTACGCGATGATGTCCATATTCCTAAACTGAAATTGAATATTCCACCATTTGAGGGTAGATATGTTCCTGATATATATCTTACTTGGGAGTTAGAAACTGAACAACGATTTACATGTTTACAATATCCTGAGGAGAGACGAGTTGCTGCTGCCGTTTGTGCTTTCACTAGTTTTGCATGTGTATGGTGGTCTGAACATTGTAGATTATATCCTATTCCAACTACTTGGGCTGCTTTGAAAACTGCTATGCGTACGCGTTGGGTTCCACCATATTATCAACGTGAATTGCTTCAAAAATTGCAGCGTTTAAGACAAGGGAAAAATTCTGTAGAAGAATATTATCAGGAATTACAAACTGGCATGATTAGATGTGGTATTGTTGAGGAGAATGAAGCTATGCTTGCACGTTTTCTGGGTGGATTAAATAGAGAGATTCAGACCATTCTAGACTATAAGGAGTATACTAATATCACTCGTTTATTCCATCTTGCTTGTAAAGCTGAACGTGAAGTGCAGGATCGACAAGCATTGGGGCGAACTAACTTTTCTGCAGGCCGACCTTGATAAGGACATGACTACCTTGGATATGACCAAAAATATTGCATATATGCATATTTGTCAGGTGATTTCTAGTGCAAACTATTCAATAATCTATTTATGTTATCCAGAACAAAAATACTTCACACACTTTTATGTTTTGTCTAATTGCAGGTGTATGGGACATTTGTACAATCCACATATGAAGATAAGGAAGAAAGAGATGTTTATTTGCTGTCCAAAAAGTTCTCTCACGTCACTTTTGGCCCAAGAGAAGATAGAGTCCAAGTCTCTCACGTTCTGGATTCAGATTCGGACTGCACAGACATACCTGACTCAAAACGCACACAAGTTTTTCATACGGACTCCGAATTGGGTGATTCTTTTTTTGTTGGAAACTAGATTTCGTGCACTTTCCAACCCAATTGGAATCACCTTCAAATTCGTCCGGAGCGTTAAGTTGTGGACGAAACAATATGATGCTGCAGCAGAATCCGAGTCAAACTACAAGTCCAAAGGTGTTACATCACCTCCACTTGGGCCCATTGGCCTTGTACGACCTAGATTTAGTTTTAGGCTGCCTTGGGACGTCCTCCCACCTCCTTGGCCGCCACCCCTTGCTCCTATATAAGTAGATCCATCTAGTAGCTTTTCCTTGGGATTTGTTTAGTTAAAAGTTAGCCAACGCAACTTCGTGTACTTCGTTTGTGTCCAACGACCAGACCAAGACCGCTTACGGATCCCCACCATTATCAATACCTCATATATATTTGCAATATTCAGATTGCTTTATCATATTCTTGCTCGTTCTTCGATTGCTTGCAGGAATAGACCTTCGTGGTCAGGCTGACCGTGCTTCCGGCATCGTCAGTCACCTCAGGAGATTGGTTTAGCGATTGCTAAGGCGCAACGTCGTGCACGTTTGTAGTCGGATCGTCAAAGTCGTCTCCACCAAATCGATAGTTATCATCTCATCGAAAGATCGGGACACCCCGCCTCTATCAAGTGGTATCAGGAGGATGATGAGTATGCGAGTGATTATGAGGATGAGGTTGATCAAAATCAGATCTACGAGCAGCCACTAGCACCACCACCAGCAGGTCGACCTCAGGTATATATTCGTCATGGTAGGCCTGCACCACCACCTCAGGTACGAGATGATGTCCATATTCCTAAACTGAAATTGAATATTCCACCATTTGAGGGTAGATATGTTCCTGATATATATCTTACTTGGGAGTTAGAAACTGAACAACGATTTACATGTTTACAATATCCTGAGGAGAGACGAGTTGCTGCTGCTGTTTGTGCTTTCACTAGTTTTGCATGTGTATGGTGGTCTGAACATTGTAGATTATATCCTATTCCAACTACTTGGGCTGCTTTGAAAACTGCTATGCGTACGCGTTGGGTTCCACCATATTATCAACGTGAATTGCTTCAAAAATTGTAGCGTTTAAGACAAGGAAAAAATTCTGTAGAAGAATATTATCAGGAATTACAAACTGGCATGATTAGATGTGGTATTGTTGAGGAGAATGAAGCTATGCTTGCACGTTTTCTGGGTGGATTAAATAGAGAGATTCAGACCATTCTAGACTATAAGGAGTATACTAATATCACTCGTTTATTCCATCTTGCTTGTAAAGCTGAACGTGAAGTGCAGGATCGACAAGCATTGGGGCGAACTAACTTTTCTGCAGGCCGACCTTCATCATGGACACCACGTGCATCTTCTACTTCAACTGCACCAGCACCTCCATCCGGTGCCACCTCCAGCCGTGATACAAGAAAACAGGAACAACCACCATTATCTGCCAAGAGCGCACCTGCGGGGCCTGCACAGCGTTCTTCTTCTTCCATGGCATCAACAGGGCACACAAGTGATATTATTTATCGTCGTTGTAAGGGAGGAGGTCATTATGCGAGAGAATGCAAATCTCCGCGTGTGATGATTGCTACCGCGGATGGTGGATATGAGTCTGCTAGTGACTATGATGAGGAGACTTTGGCTCTTATTACACGTGTAGAACATGGTGGAGATGATTCTGATCATGAGACGCAATACATGGCTCCTGAAGACGCTGACAGGTATGAATGTTTAGTTGCTCAACGTGTTTTGAGTGTGCAGGTCACACAAGCGGAGCAAAATCAGAGGCACAATTTGTTCCATACCAAGGGAGTTGTGAAGGAACGTTCTGTGCGCGTCATCATAGACGGAGGGAGCTGCAACAACTTGGCTAGCATGGAGATGGTGGAGAAGCTTTCTCTCACCACAAGACCACATCCACATCCTTACTACATCCAATGGTTCAACAACAGCGGCAAGGTTAAGGTAACACGTACTGTTCGTGTGCATTTTAGTATCTCTACATATGCTGATTATGTTGATTGTGATGTGGTACCTATGCAAGCATGTTCCTTATTACTTGGTAGACCATGGCAATTTGATAAAAATTCTGTACACCATGGTAGAAACAATCACTATACTCTTGTTCATAAGGGTAAAAATATTACTTTGCTTCCTATGACTCCTGATTCCATTTTGAAAGATGATATTAATAGAGCTAATAAAGCAAAACAGGAGACAAATAAGAGTGAAAATCAGATTGTGGCAAAAGAATTTGAGCAACAAATGAAGCCTAATAATAAACCATCTAGTGTTGCTTCTGAAATTAAATTGAAAAGTGCATGTTTATTTGCCACCAAATCTGATATTGATGAGCTAGATTTCAGCAAATCTGTTTGCTATGTTTTTGTGTGCAAAGAGGCATTATTTTCATTCGAGGACGTGCCTTCCTCTTTGCCTCCTGCTGTCACTAACATTTTGCAGGAGTTCGCTGACGTCTTTCCACAAGACGTGCCACCGGGATTACCGCCTATTCGAGGGATTGAGCATCAGATTGACTTAATTCCCGGTGCTTCACTGCCAAACCGTGCACCATACCGTACCAATCCAGAGGAGACGAAGGAGATTATGCGTCAAGTACAAGAGCTTCTCGACAAAGGTTATATACGCGAATCCCTTAGTCCTTGTGCTGTTCCTATTATTCTAGTGCCGAAAAAGGATGGTACATCACGTATGTGTGTTGATTGTAGAGGCATTAATAATATTACTATTCGTTATCATCATCCTATTCCTAGGCTAGATGATATGCTTGATGAATTGAGTGGCTCTACAATATTCTCCAAAGTTGATTTACGTAGTGGATACCATCAAATTCGTATGAAATTGGGAGATGAATGGAAAACAGCATTCAAAACTAAGTTTGGATTATATGAGTGGTTAGTCATGCCTTTTGGGTTAACTAATGCGCCTAGTACTTTCATGAGACTAATGAACGAAGTTTTACGTGCTTTCATTGGACGATTTGTGGTAGTCTATTTTGATGATATACTGATTTATAGCAGATCTTTGGAAGAACATTTGGAACATTTACGTGCTGTTTTTATTGCTCTACGTGATGCACGTTTGTTTGGTAACCTTGGGAAGTGCACCTTTTGCACCGACCGAGTATCTTTTCTTGGCTATGTTGTTACTCCACAGGGAATTGAAGTTGACAAAGCCAAGATTGAAGCTATTGAGAGTTGGCCGCAGCCCAAAACGGTCACACAAGTGAGGAGTTTTCTTGGCCTCGCTGGATTCTATAGGCGTTTTGTGAGAGATTTCAGCACCATTGCTGCACCTCTCAATGAGCTTACAAAGGATGTGCCTTTTGTTTGGGGTACCGCACAGGAAGAAGCCTTCACGGTATTGAAAGATAAGTTGACACATGCTCCTTTACTCCAACTTCCTGATTTTAATAAGACTTTTGAGCTTGAATGTGATGCTAGTGGAATTGGATTAGGAGGTGTGTTATTACAAGATGGCAAACCTGTTGCATACTTTTCTGAAAAATTGAGTGGGCCTAGTCTGAATTATTCTACTTATGATAAAGAATTATATGCTCTTGTTCGGACTTTAGAAACATGGCAACATTATTTATGGCCCAAAGAATTTGTTATACATTCTGATCATGAATCTTTGAAACATATTAAAAATCAAGCTAAACTGAATCGTAGACATGCTAAATGGGTTGAATTCATTGAGACTTTCCCTTATGTCATTAAACACAAGAAGGGAAAAGAAAATGTTATTGCTGATGCATTGTCTCGTCGCTATACTATGCTTTCACAACTTGACTTCAAAATATTTGGTTTGGAGACCATCAAAGATCAATATGTGCATGATGCTGATTTTAAAGATGTAATGCAGAATTGTAAAGAAGGAAGAATGTGGAACAAGTTTGTCGTTAACGATGGATTTGTGTTTCGTGCTAACAAGCTATGCATTCCAGCTAGCTCCGTTCGTCTTTTGTTGTTGCAGGAGGCGCATGGAGGAGGATTAATGGGTCACTTTGGTGTGAAGAAGACGGAGGACGTACTTGCTACACATTTCTTTTGGCCAAAGATGAGACGGGATGTTGAGCGTTTTATTGCTCGCTGCACTACATGTCAAAAAGCTAAGTCACGACTCAATCCTCATGGTTTATATATGCCTTTGCCTGTACCTAGTGTTCCTTGGGAGGATATATCTATGGACTTTGTTTTAGGTTTACCTCGAAGAAAGAAGGGGAGGGATAGCATATTTGTTGTCGTGGATAGATTCTCGAAAATGGCACACTTTATACCATGTCATAAAAGCGATGATGCTGTTAATGTTGCTGATTTGTTCTTTCGTGAAATTATTCGCTTGCATGGTGTGCCAAATACTATTGTTTCAGATCGTGATACTAAATTTCTTAGCCACTTTTGGAGATGTTTATGGGCTAAGTTGGGGACTAAACTGCTTTTTAGTACTACTTGTCACCCCCAAACTGATGGACAAACTGAAGTAGTCAATAGAACGTTGTCTACTATGCTTAGGGCTGTTTTGAAGAATAATAAGAAAATGTGGGAGGAATGCTTGCCTCATATTGAATTTGCTTATAATCGTTCATTGCATTCTACTACTAAGATGTGCCCTTTTGAAGTTGTGTATGGTTTCCTACCTCGTGCACCTATTGATTTGTTGCCTCTTCCATCTTCGGAGAAGGTTAATTTTGATGCTAAACAACGTGTTGAATTGATTTTAAAAATGCATGAGTTAAATAGATTTCCTGATTTGCGCAAATAAAAGTTAATGCCACGTGCTGATGGTCCCTTTAAGGTGTTAGAGAAAATAAATGATAATGCATATAAAATTGAGCTGCCTGCAGATTTTGGGGTTAGTCCCACTTTTAACATTGCAGATTTGAAGCCTTATTTGGGTGAGGAAGATGAACTTCCGTCGAGGACGACTTCATTTCAAGAAGGGGAGGATGATGAGGACATCAATACAATTGTTACACCCACAGCCCCTGCTGCTATACATACTGGACCAATTACTAGAGCTCGTGCACGCCAACTAAATTACCAGGTACTTTCGTTTCTTGGTAATGATTCTAATGTTCATGAGAATATGATGCTGCCTAAATTGGATACATTTGTTTTGCTTACAAATGAAGGGCCTAGCTTGGAGAAGGATGAACATTGGAGCAAGAACAAGCATGGAGATGATGGCATGCGCAAGGGGAACAAGAACGAAGTTACAAGTGATGATTTCAGGACTTTGAAGCCACCATAATGGGTGCATGAAGCCTTGGACGAAATATACAAGATGCCACTTCCTAAATTTCGTCCCGAGGCAATTTTAGGTGCTGCGTCACCTTATTATTGGGCCAGGCCCATGTAATTTCGAAATACATAAGTATAGGCTATTTTTAGAGTCCGTATGTGTGGGGAAACAAGAGATAGGGTTGATTTCGGACCCCTCCACCAAGGGCCACGAAATTCCCCCCTCTTCCTCCATATATACAGCCCTTAGGGCATCGTTTAGACTTTGGGTTTTGTTTAGATTAAAAGTTCGCCATAGCTGCAACTTCGCGTACTTCGTTTGTGTTCAACGACCAGACAAAGGCGTCACAGAATCCCACCTTGATCAATAAAGCTTTCATCTTATATTCGCAATATCCAGATTGCAATCTTAGTTTCTTGCTTGTTCTTCGTTTGCTCGCAGGAAACAGACCCTCGTGGTCAGGTTGATCGTGCTCCGGCGTGGTCAATAACCTCTCGGAGTTGGTTTAGCGATTGCTAAGGCGGGACGTCCTCACACGTTCGTAGTCGGATCGTCAAAGTCGACTTCCACCAAAGCGAAATCCACCATCTCATCGAAAGACGGGACACCTTTGCCTCTATCAGGAAAAGAAAATGTTATTGCTGATGCATTGTCTCGTCGCTATACTATGCTTTCACAACTTGACTTCAAAATATTTGGTTTGGAGACCATCAAAGATCAATATGTGCATGATGCTGATTTTAAAGATGTAATGCAGAATTGTAAAGAAGGAAGAATGTGGAACAAGTTTGTTGTTAACGATGGATTTGTGTTTCGTGCTAACAAGCTATGCATTCCAGCTAGCTCCGTTCGTGTTTTGTTGTTGCAGGAGGCGCATGGAGGAGGATTAATGGGACACTTTGGCGTGAAGAAGACGGAGGACGTACTTGCTACACATTTCTTTTGGCCAAAGATGAGACGGGATGTTGAGCGTTTTATTGCTCGCTGCACTACATGTCAAAAAGCTAAGTCACGACTCAATCCTCATGGTTTATATATGCCTTTGCCTGTACCTAGTGTTCCTTGGGAGGATATATCTATGGACTTTGTTTTAGGTTTACCTCGAACAAAGAAGGGGAGGGATAGCATATTTGTTGGCGTGGATAGATTCTCGAAAATGGCACACTTTATACCATGTCATAAAAGCGATGATGCTGTTAATGTTGCTGATTTGTTCTTTCGTGAAATTATTCGCTTGCATGGTGTGCCAAATACTATTGTTTCAGATCATGATACTAAATTTCTTAGCCACTTTTGGAGATGTTTATGGGCTAAGTTGGGGACTAAACTGCTTTTTAGTACTACTTGTCACCCCCAAACTGATGGACAAACTGAAGTAGTCAATAGAACATTGTCTACTATGCTTAGGGCTGTTTTGAAGAATAATAAAAAAATGTGGGAGGAATGCTTGCCTCATATTGAATTTGCTTATAATCGTTCATTGCATTCTACTACTAAGATGTGCCCTTTTGAAGTTGTGTATGGTTTCCTACCTCGTGCACCTATTGATTTGTTGCCTCTTCCATCTTCGGAGAAGGTTAATTTTGATGCTAAACAACGTGCTGAATTGATTTTAAAAATGCATGAGTTAACTAAGGAAAACATTGAGCGCATGAATGCTAAATATAAACTTGCTGGAGATAAGGGTAGAAAACATGTTGTGTTTGCACCTGGAGATCTTGTTTGGTTACATTTGCGTAAGGATAGATTTCCTGATTTGCGCAAATCAAAGTTAATGCCACGTGCTGATGGTCCCTTTAAGGTGTTAGAGAAAATAAATGATAATGCATATAAACTTGAGCTGCCTGCAGATTTTGGGGTTAGTCCCACTTTTAACATTGCAGATTTGAAGCCTTATTTGGGTGAGGAAGATGAACTTCCGTCGAGGACGACTTCATTACAAGAAGGGGAGGATGATGAGGACATCAATACAATTGTTACACCCACAGCCCCTGCTGCTATACATACTGGACCAATTACTAGAGCTCGTGCACGCCAACTAAATTACCAGGTACTTTCGTTTCTTGGTAATGATTCTAATGTTCATGAGAATATGATGCTGCCTAAATTGGATACATTTGTTTCGCTTACAAATGAAGGGCCTAGCTTGGAGAAGGATGAACATTGGAGCAAGAACAAGCATGGAGATGATGGCATGTGCAACGGAAACAAGAACAGAGTTACAAGTGATGATTTCAGGGCTTTGAAGCCACCATAATGGGTGCATGAAGCCTTGGACGAAATATACAAGATGCCACTTCATAAATTTCGTCCCGAGGCTATTTTAGGTGCTGCGTCACCTTATTATTGGGCCAGGCCCATGTAATTTCGAAATACATATGTATAGGCTATTTTTAAAGTCCGTATGTGTGGGGAAACAAGAGATAGGGTTGATTTCGGACCCCTCCACCAAGGGCCACGAAATTCCCCCCTCTTCCTCCATATATACAGCCCTTAGGGCATCGTTTAGACTTTGGGTTTTGTTTAGATTAAAAGTTCGCCATAGCTGCAACTTCGCGTACTTCGTTTGTGTTCAACGACCAGACAAAGGCGTCACAGAACCCCACCTTGATCAATAAAGCTTTCATCTTATATTCGCAATATCCAGATTGCAATCTTAGTTTCTTGCTTGTTCTTCGTTTGCTCGCAGGAAACAGACCCTCGTGGTCAGGTTGATCGTGCTCCGGCGTGGTCAATAACCTCTCGGAGTTGGTTTAGCGATTGCTAAGGCGCGACGTCCTCGCACGTTCGTAGTCGGATCGTCAAAGTCGACTTCCACCAAAGCGATATCCATCATCTCATCGAAAGACGGGACACCTTTGCCTCTATCAAACGTCGTTGCACGTTTGTAGTCGGATCGTCAAAGTCGTCTCCACCAAATCGATAGTTATCATCTCATCGAAAGATCGGGACACCCCGCCTCTATCACGCGAGCCTAGAACACTAACAAAATCACGGCGCTGCACGTAAATAAGGGAAAAGCACACTCTGGATTTTTTTTGGCTCTTTTTTTTGCGCTCTTTTATTTTGCGTTGCTTTTTTTTGTGAAAAATCACTATAATGGCGAGTGTCTCAAAACTCTTCCTAGGTCAAACTGACAGGATGGGCACGAAATTTTTTCGACCAATTTTTTTTCGTTTTTTCGACCGCCCGGACCCAAAAACTGGAAACAGGTCAAAAAAACTTCCTATAACGACACCTGTCTCAAAACACTCAGAAACACCTAAAAATAGGATAGCCAGAAATTTTTTCGAAAAATGCGTTTTCGAAAAATTTTGGGCCTAAACGGAGGGTGGTTTCCGGACACTTTTTTTTCCGAAACCTACTTCGGCAAGGAAACACGAATCGGAAACTAGATGGATCTCGAAAACACACCTAACATGCAAGGAACTCGGATTGGTGGTGGATATATGGTGGTCGTATATGGCAGCGGTGGTAATATATGAATATGGATCGGTGGTGGTATATGGATACGGATTGGTGGTGGTATATGGATACGGATTCGGAGCGGTGGTGGTAGGTGACAGGGGCGGTGATGATGGGGCGGTGGCGGCGTGACAACTTATGACCAGAACTCGAAACTCTAAAAGACTAATGCTAAGACCAGCAACTAGACACGACGATGCAACCGCAAATTCAACAAAGCAAAACCCTAAAAAGATTATGCAAACGCTCAGATTGGTTCGGATATGATGAACTAACCCTAATTTTTTTTGGCTTTTTCGTGGACTGTAGGTATGAAGAACAGACTCGATCTAAACTACGAAAAACTGTAAAATCTCACGGAGCAACCTAGAAATCTGATACCACTTGATAGAGGCAAAGGTGTCCTGTCTTTCGATGAGATGATGGATATCGCTTTGTTGACAGTCGACTTTGACGATCCGACTACGAACGTGCGAGGACGTCACGCCTTAGCAATCGCTAAACCAACTCCGAGAGGTTATTGACCACGCCGGAGCACGATCAACCTGACCACGAGGGTCTGTTTCCTGCGAGCAAACGAAGAACGAGCAAGAAACTGAGATTGCAATCTGGATATTGCGAATATAAGATGAAAGCTTTATTGATCAAGGTGGGGTTCTGTGACGCCTTTGTCTGGTCGTTGAACACAAGCGAAGTACGTGAAGTTGCAGCTATGGCGAACTTTTAATCTAAACAAAACCCAAAGTCTAAATGATAGAGGCGAGGGTCCCTGATAGAGGCAAAGGTGTCCCGTCTTTCGATGAGATGGTGGATTTCGCTTTGGTGGAAGTCGACTTTGACGATCCGACTACGAACGTGCGAGGACGTCGCGCCTTAGCAATCGCTAAACCAACTCCGAGAGGTTATTGACCACGCCGGAGCACGATCAACCTGACCACGAGGGTCTGTTTCCTGCGAGCAAACGAAGAATAAGCAAGAAACTAAGATTGCAATCTGGATATTGCGAATATAAGATGAAAGCTTTATTGATCAAGGTGGGGTTCTGTGACGCCTTTGTCTGGTCGTTGAACACAAACGAAGTACGCGAAGTTGCAGCTATGGCGAACTTTTAATCTAAACAAAACCCCAAGGAAAAGCTACTAGATGGATCTACTTATATAGGAGCAAGGGGTGGCGGCCAAGGAGGTGGGAGGACGTCCCAAGGCAGCCTAAAACTAAATCTAGGTCGTACAAGGCCAATGGGCCCAAGTGGAGGTGATGTAACACCTTTGGACTTGTAGTTTGACTCGGATTCTGCTGCAGCATCAGATTGTTTCGTCCACAACTCAACGCTCCGAACGAATTTGAAGGTGCTTCCAATTGGGTTGGAAAGTGCACGAAATCTAGTTTCCAACAAAAAAAGAATCACCCAATTCGGAGTCCGTATGAAAAACTTGTGTGCGTTTTGAGTCAGGTATGTCTGTGCAGTCCGAATCTGAATCCAGAACGTGAGAGACTTGGACTCTATCTTCTCTTGGGCCAAAAGTGACGTGAGAGAACTTTTTGGACAGCAAATAAACATCTCTTTCTTCCTTATCTTCATATGTGGATTGTACAAATGTCCCATACACCTGCAATTAGACAAAACACAAGTGTGTGAAGTATTTTTGTTCTGGATAATATAAATAGATTATTGAATAGTTTGCACTAGAAATCACCTGACAAATATGCATATATGCAATATTTTGGGTCATATCCAAGGTAGTCATGTCCTCATCATCCTCCCCTTCTTGAAAATAAAGCCGTCCTCGGCGTTGCTTAATCTGAAATGTGGCTAACAAAAGAGACAAGGTGTACATGTTGTATATGTATATGTCATCCATTTTTTTCCTTCCCTTGATTTTTGCATATATGACACATGAATAGATGAGTAACTTGCATAGTTCATAAAATCTAAAGCCAAAAAATTAGCACAAGAAGTAGAAGGCATGAAAATATTGCAACTCAGTTTGCACATATAAGTGAAGCTCTTATTCATTTCAAAAGATTGACAATGTTCATCACTAAACCATCCCAACATTGGTGAATAAACCTTACTTGCATCAAATTTACATGCTACAACATGCTTAAATAAGCAAACATGCAATAAGTCATTCAACACAGAATCATCACCAAGATTAAGGTCATATCAAAATGATTAAACATTGGTTCTTTTGCATCAATAGTTAATTCAATGGGTGCACTCAAAATTGTTGGTATTTCAGTTGTTTGATCACATGGCAAAGTCAAATTATCAACGTAGTCCTCTAAAATAGGTGGTGTGATCAAAGTAGTGGGTAGCTCATCAGATGGTGCATTCAAATTGACAAGGCATTCATCATTCTCATGTAGAGATGGAAGATCAATACCTTTGTCATTACCTCTTATGATCAACTCAGATGATGTAGCCACTCTCGGGGGCGATGTGTCACATGGTGGAGGTGATGTAGTCCTGACAACAACGGATGTGGTTGTCATAGTATGCCTAGTAGTTGAAGGAACAATCATATCAACTCTTGGAATGTGCACCGTGCGCTTGTTCTCCTCGTGGCCAACACGTCGTTTTATTTCCTGTTCAGCTTTGCAAGCAAGATGATACAAATGGTCCATAGGATAACACTCTTCATGAATTAGTATCTCTTGAATATCACGGTTTAATCCTCCCCAAAATCTATCCATAAAATCATCTTCACTTTCTTCTAAAGAGGAATGCAACAAGGTAGTTTGTAAATCATCATAATATTTTGTTACAGTTTCACTACCTTGTTTTAAGTGTTGCAACTTCTTAATCATGTCACGAGTATAATAAGCAGGGACGAAAGTATGTCGCATGGCAAGTTTCAAATCATCCCAAGTAGTAGGTATATAATCAGGGTGTAACCGACAATATTCACTCCACCAAACCAAAGCATAACCAGTGAAAGAACCAACCGCAACCTTAACCTTTTTATGTTCATCGAAATTATGGGAAGCAAATATATTTTTTATGTCGAACTCCCATTCAATATATAAAGCAGGTTTAAAACGGCCATTAAATGGTGGTATAGATACATTAACCTGATCATGTGATGAGGACATCAATACAATTGTTACACCCACAGCCCCTGCTGCTATACATACTGGACCAATTACTAGAGCTCGTGCACGCCAACTAAATTACCAGGTACTTTCGTTTCTTGGTAATGATTCTAATGTTCATGAGAATATGATGCTGCCTAAATTGGATACATTTGTTTTGCTTACAAATGAAGGGCCTAGCTTGGAGAAGGATGAACATTGGAGCAAGAACAAGCATGGAGATGATGGCATGCGCAAGGGAAACAAGAACGGAGTTACAAGTGATGATTTCAGGACTTTGAAGCCACCATAATGGGTGCATGAAGCCTTGGACGAAATATACAAGATGCCACTTCATAAATTTCGTCCCGAGGCTATTTTAGGTGCTGCGTCACCTTACTATTGGGCCAGGCCCATGTAATTTCGAAATACATAAGTATAGGCTATTTTTAGAGTCCGTATGTGTGGGGAAACAAGAGATAGGGTTGATTTCGGACCCCTCCACCAAGGGCCACGAAATTCCCCCCCTCTTCCTCCATATATACAGCCCTTAGGGCATCGTTTAGACTTTGGGTTTTGTTTAGATTAAAAGTTCGCCATAGCTGCAACTTCGCGTACTTCGTTTGTGTTCAACGACCAGACAAAGGCGTCACAGAACCCCACCTTGATCAATAAAGCTTTCATCTTATATTCGCAATATCCAGATTGCAATCTCAGTTTCTTGCTTGTTCTTCGTTTGCTCGCAGGAAACAGACCCTCGTGGTCAGGTTGATCGTGCTCCGGTGTGGTCAATAACCTCTCGGAGTTGGTTTAGCGATTGCTAAGGCGCGACGTCCTCGCACGTTCGTAGTCGGATCGTCAAAGTCGACTTCCACCAAAGCGAAATCCACCATCTCATCGAAAGACGGGACACCTTTGCCTCTATCAAGTAACTTGCATAGTTCATAAAATCTAAAGCCAAAAAATTAGCACAAGAAGTAGAAGGCATGAAAATATTGCAACTCAGTTTGCACATATAAGTGAAGCTCTTATTCATTTCAAAAGATTGACAATGTTCATCATTAAACCATCCCAACATTGGTGAATAAACCTTACTTGCATCAAATTTACATGCTACAACATGCTTAAATAAGCAAACATGCAATAAGTCATTCAACACAGAATCATCACCAAGATTAGAGGTCATATCAAAATGATTAAACATTGGTTCTTTTGCATCAATAGTTAATTCAATGGGTGCACTCAAAATTGTTGGTATTTTAGTTGTTTGATCACATGGCAAAGTCAAATTATCAACGTAGTCCTCTAAAATAGGTGGTGTGATCAAAGTAGTGGGTAGCTCATCAGATGGTGCATTCAAATTGACAAGGCATTCATCATTCTCATGTAGAGATGGAAGATCAGTACCTTTTTCATTACCTCTTATGATCAACTCAGATGATGTAGCCACTCTCGGGGGCGATGTGTCACATGGTGGAGGTGATGTAGTCCTGACAACAACGGATGTGGTTGTCATAGTATGCCTAGTAGTTGAAGGAACAATCATATCAACTCTTGGAATGTGCATCGTGCGCTTGTTCTCCTCGTGGCCAACACGTCGTTTTATTTCCTGTTCAGCTTTGCAAGCAAGATGAAATAAATGGTCCATAGGATAACACTCTTCATGAATTAGTATCTCTTGAATATCACGGTTTAATCCTCCCCAAAATCTATCCATAAAATCATCTTCACTTTCTTCTAAAGAGGAATGCAACAAGGTAGTTTGTAAATCATCATAATATTTTGTTACAGTTTCACTACCTTGTTTTAAGTGTTGCAACTTCTTAATCATGTCACGAGTATAATAAGCAGGGACGAATGTATGTCGCATGGCAAGTTGCAAATCATCCCAAGTAGTAGGTATATAATCAGGGTGTAACCGACAATATTCACTCCACCAAACCAAAGCATAACCAGTGAAAGAACCAACCGCAACCTTAACCTTTTTATGTTCATCGAAATTATGGGAAGCAAATATATTTTTTATGTCGAACTCCCATTCAATATATAAAGCAGGTTTAAAACGGCCATTAAATGGTGGTATAGATACATTAACCTGATCATGTGCATTTGGATGTTTGTGCACCTCTCGTGACGGTTGTGGTATTTGCAAAGGTGGTGGCACGTCTCCCGCGATCGACAAAGCCCATGAATTGACTCTGGATCCTGTCATGATTAGTAGAACAAGAAACAAACCCAAAAATAATGTTCCTATAACTACTAGGATGTGGTGGTAAAACGCTCACAGTAAAGCAAATATCAATGTCTTACAAGTTCTTACCATGCAGCAGGCGGTGATCGGCAACCAGCGGTGTCAAGTAACTCCGAATATTGAGTAAAGCGATTGCCAGGGGAGCGTACGTATACACGGTGTAGAAATATGTGGAGCTGGGTTGGCTATATATGGTAGCAAAAGATTAGCAATAATCAATTCAAAGATGCAATGTTGAATAAACGCTCAACGACGGTACTGTGCTGGTCCTAGGTTAGACCGGACTAGAGACGCGAGCCTAGAACACTAATAAGGTCACGGCGTAGCACAACTAGCATCAATGAAGGATACTAAGTAGCTCTTGACAGCAAGATATAAGTGAAGATCACAACGGCAATGAAGATAATGATGAAAAACAACTGCCAAGCAGGATATACAACAACTCTCTCTCCAACTTTCCTCTTGAAAAGTTTGAGACAATTTTCTGATAAATTCTTTCAAAGAATGCTACTAACTCAAGCTTTCCAATGCAAAAAGAATCACTCAATTCCGAGTTGATATGAGGAGTCAAAGAATTCTAAAACTGGCCTGAAAAATTGGAACAAGCTGTGTTCACGAACTTCGGAGGGCAAAAAGACCTATTTAGAAGCCGATTTTGAGGTGTCAAATATTGAACTAGCTTCTGCAACTATTTAGATGCGGCTCGTCGCTATCTTCAATCTGAGTACTCACAGAGCCAAAACTGACTTCGTATGAGGAAGATACACCTGTTTTACTGAACAGTGCGCAAAACAGATTCCAATCCGAATTCAGGTACGAGATTGATTCTAGATAGATCCAATTTTTTTTTTCTTCTCTCTTTTTTTTCTCACGCCTTTTTTTTCTTTTTCTTCTCCCTCTTTTTCTTTTTTTTCTTTCCTTTTTTCTCTCTTTTTTTTCTTTATCTTCTTTTTCTCCCTCTTTCCAAGACAAACTAGATAAGATGCAGATTCGATCAGGCGAAGATGTGAGTGACCTCAACTATGATTA
Organism: Triticum dicoccoides; assembly: GCF_002162155.2. Classification (NCBI taxonomy): domain Eukaryota; kingdom Viridiplantae; phylum Streptophyta; class Magnoliopsida; order Poales; family Poaceae; genus Triticum; species Triticum dicoccoides. The sequence goes on from NW_021283965.1 coordinate 92,099, forward strand.
TGACAATAAACAGTGCGTAGAACATGGTGGAAATTGGTGGATGGGATGGTGGACAGCGGATGGGATAATGATGCAGCGGCTGCGTGACTAATGTGAACAGAACTCGAAACTCTAAAGGAACTAGACACTAAGACCAACAACTCGACACGGCGATGCAACCGATAATTCAATAATGCAAACAATGAAAAGAAAATTGCAAAGGCTCAGTCTGGCTAGGACAAATGATGAATAGATCTAACTTTTGTTTTGTGGCTTTTTCTTGGACAATAGGTAAGAAAATAAATCTAATCTAGGAAAAACTGGAAATTCTCACCGAGCAACCTGAAAACTGATACCACTTGATAGAGGCAAAGGTGTCCCGTCTTTCGATGAGATGGTGGATTTCGCTTTGGTGGAAGTCGACTTTGACGATCCGACTACGAACGTGCGAGGACGTCGCGCCTTAGCAATCGCTAAACCAACTCCGAGAGGTTATTGACCACGCCGGAGCACGATCAACCTGACCACGAGGGTCTGTTTCCTGCGAGCAAACGAAGAACAAGCAAGAAACTAAGATTGCAATCTGGATATTGCGAATATAAGATGAAAGCTTTATTGATCAAGGTGGGGTTCTGTGACGCCTTTGTCTGGTCGTTGAACACAAACGAAGTACGCGAAGTTGCAGCTATGGCGAACTTTTAATCTAAACAAAACCCCAAGGAAAAGCTACTAGATGGATCTACTTATATAGGAGCAAGGGGTGGCGGCCAAGGAGGTGGGAGGACGTCCCAAGGCAGCCTAAAACTAAATCTAGGTCGTACAAGGCCAATGGGCCCAAGTGGAGGTGATGTAACACCTTTGGACTTGTAGTTTGACTCGGATTCTGCTGCAGCATCAGATTGTTTCGTCCACAACTCAACGCTCCGGACGAATTTGAAGGTGCTTCCAATTGGGTTGGAAAGTGCATGAAATCTAGTTTCCAACAAAAAAAGAATCACCCAATTCGGAGTCCGTATGAAAAACTTGTGTGCGTTTTGAGTCAGGTATTTCTGTGCAGTCCGAATCTGAATCCAGAACGTGAGAGACTTGGACTCTATCTTCTCTTGGGCCAAAAGTGACGTGAGAGAACTTTTTGGACAGCAAATAAACATCTCTTTCTTCTTTATCTTCATATGTGGATTGTACAAATGTCCCATACACCTGCAATTAGACAAAACACAAAAGTGTGTGAAGTATTTTTGTTCTGGATAACATAAATATATTATTGAATAGTTTGCACTAGAAATCACCTGACAAATATGCATATATGCAATATTTTTGGTCATATCCAAGGTAGTCATGTCCTCATCAGTCCCGATCTTTCGATGAGATGATAACTATCAATTTGGTGGAGACGACTTTGACGATCCGACTACAAACATGCACGACGTTGCGCCTTAGCAATCGCTAAACCAATCTCCTGAGGTTACTGACGATGCTGGAAGCACGGTCAGCCTGACCATGAAGGTCTATTCCTGCAAGCAATCAAAGAACGAGCAAGAATATGATAAAAGCAATCTGAATATTGCAAATATGTATGAAGTATTGATAAAGGTGGGGATCCGAAAGCGGTCTTGGTCTGGTCGTTGGACACAAACAAAGTACACGAAGTTGCGTTGGCTAACTTTTAACTAAACAAATCCCCACGAAAAGCTACTAGATGGATCTACTTATATAGGAGCAAGGGGTGACGGCCAAGGAGGTGGGAGGACGTCCCAAGGCAGCCTAAAACTAAATCTAGGTCGTACAAGGCCAATGGGCCCAAGTGGAGGTGATGTAACACCTTTAGACTTGTAGTTTGACTCGGATTCTGCTGCAGCATCAGATTGTTTCGTCCACAACTCAACGCTCCGGACGAATTTGAAGGTGATTCCAATTGGGTTGGAAAGTGCACGAAATCTAGTTTTCAACAAAAAAAGAATCACCCAATTCGGAGTCCGTATGAAAAACTTGTGTGCGTTTTGAGTCAGGTGTGTCTGTGCAGTCCGAATCTGAATCCAGAACGTGAGAGACTTGGACTCTATCTTCTCTTGGGCCAAAAGTGACGTGAGAGAACTTTTTGGACAGCAAATGAACATCTCTTTCTTCCTTATCTTCATATGTGGATTGTACAAATGTCCCATACACCTGCAATTAGACAAAACACAAAAGTGTGTGAAGTATTTTTGTTCTGGATAACATAAATAGATTATTGAATAGTTTGCACTAGAAATCACCTGACAAATATGCATATATGCAATATTTTTGGTCATATCCAAGGTAGTCATGTCCTCATCATCCTCCCCTTCTTGAAAATAAAGCCGGCCTCGGCGTTGCTCAATCTGAAATGTGGCTAACAAAAGAGACAAGGTGTACATGTTGTATATGTATATGTCATCCATTTTTACTTCCCTTGATTTTTGCATATATGACACATGAATAGATGAGTAACTTGCATAGTTCATAAAATCTAAAGCCAAAAAATTAGCACAAGAAGTAGAAGGCATGAAAATATTGCAACTCAGTTTGCACATATAAGTGAAGCTCTTATTCATTTCAAAAGATTGATAATGTTCATCATTAAACCATCCCAACATTGATGAATAAACCTTACTTGCATCAAATTTACATGCTACAACATGCTTAAATAAGCAAATATGCAATAAGTCATTCAACACAGAATCATCACCAAGATTAGAGGTCATATCAAAATGATTAAACATTGGTTCTTTTGCATCAATAGTTAATTCAATGGGTGCACTCAAAATTGTTGGTATTTCAGTTGTTTGATCACATGGCAAAGTCAAATTATCAATGTAGTCCTCTAAAATAGGTGGTGTGATCAAAGTAGTGGGTAGCTCATCAGATGGTGCATTCAAATTGACAAGGCATTCATCATTCTCATGTAGAGATGGAAGATCAGTACCTTTTTCATTACCTCTTATGATCAACTCAGATGATGTAGCCACTCTCGGGGGCGATGTGTCACATGGTGGAGGTGATGTAGTCCTGACAACAACGGATGTGGTTGTCATAGTATGCCTAGTAGTTGAAGGAACAATCATATCAACTCTTGGAATGTGCATCGTGCGCTTGTTCTCCTCGTGGCCAACACGTCGTTTTATTTCCTGTTCAGCTTTGCAAGCAAGATGAAATAAATGGTCCATAGGATAACACTCTTCATGAATTAGTATCTCTTGAATATCACGGTTTAATCCTCCCCAAAATCTATCCATAAAATCATCTTCACTTTCTTCTAAAGAGGAATGCAACAAGGTAGTTTGTAAATCATCATAATATTTTGTTACAGTTTCACTACCTTGTTTTAAGTGTTGCAACTTCTTAATCATGTCACGAGTATAATAAGTAGGGACGAAAGTATGTCGCATGGCAAGTTTCAAATCATCCCAAGTAGTAGGTATATAATCAGGGTGTAACCGACAATATTCACTCCACCAAACCAAAGCATAATCAGTGAAAGAACCAACCGCAACCTTAACCTTTTTATGTTCATCAAAATTATGGGAAGCAAATATATTTTTTATGTCGAACTCCCATTCAATATATAAAGCAGGTTTAAAACGGCCATTAAATGGTGGTATAGATACATTAACCTGATCATGTGCATTTGGATGTTTGTGCACCTCTCGTGACGGTTGTGGTATTTGCAAAGGTGGTGGCACGTCTTCCGCGATCGACAAAGCCCATGAATTGACTCTGGATCCTGTCATGATTAGTAGAACAAGAAACAAAACCCAAAAATAATGTTCCTATAACTACTAGGATGTGGTGGTAAAACGCTCACAGTAAAGCAAATATCAATGTCTTACAAGTTCTTACCATGCAGCAGGCGGTGATCGGCAACCAGCGGTGTCAAGTAACTCCGAATATTGAGTAAAGCGATTGCCAGGGGAGCGTATGTATACACGATGTAGAAATATGTGGAGCTGGGTTGGCTATATATGGTAGCAAAAGATTAGCAATAATCAATTCAAAGATGCAATGTTGAATAAACGCTCAACGACGGTACTGTGCTGGTCCTAGGCTAGACCGGACTAGAGACGCAAGCCTAGAACACTAATAAGGTCACGGCGTAGCACAACTAGCATCAATGAAGGATACTAAGTAGCTCTTGACAGCAAGATATAAGTGAAGATCACAACGGCAGTGAAGATAATGATGAAAAACAACTGCCAAGCAGGATATACAACAACTCTCTCTCCAACTTTCCTCTTGAAAAGTTTGAGACAATTTTCTGATAAATTCTTTCAAAGAATGCTACTAACTCAAGCTTTCCAATGCAAAAATAATCACTCAATTCCGAGTTGATATGAGGAGTCAAAGAATTCTAAAACTGGCCTGAAAAATTGGAACAAGCTGTGTTCACGAAATTCGGAGGGCAAAAAGACCTATTTAGAAGCCGATTTTGAGGTGTCAAATATTGAACTAGCTTCTGCAACTATTTAGATGCGGCTCGTCGCTATCTTCAATTTGAGTACTCACGGAGCCAAAACGGACTTCGTATGAGGAAGATACACCTGTTTTACTGAACAGTGCGCAAAACAGATTCCAATCCGAATTCAGGTACGAGATTGATTCTAGATAGATCCAATTTTTTTTCTTCTCTCTTTTTTTCTCACGCTTTTTTTTTCTTTTTCTTCTCCCTCTTTTTCTTTTTTTTTTCTTTCCTTTTTTCTCTCTTTTTTTTCTTTGTCTTCTTTTTCTCCCTCTTTCCAAGACAAACTAGATAAGATGCAGATTCGATCAGGCGAAGATGTGAGTGACCTCAACTATGATTATGACAATAAACAGTGCGTAGCACGTGGTGGAAATTGGTGGATGGGATGGTGGACAGCGGATAGGATAATGATGCAGCGGCTACGTGACTAATGTGAACAGAACTCGAAACTCTAAAGGAACTAGACACTAAGACCAGCAACTCGACACGGCGATGCAACCGATAATTCAATAATGCAAACAATGAAAAGAAAAATTGCAAAGGCTCAGTCTGGCTAGGACAAAGGATGAATAGATCTAACTTTTGTTTTGTGGCTTTTTCTTGGACAATAGGTAAGAAAATAAATCTAATCTAGGAAAAACTGGAAATTCTCACCGAGCAACCTGAAAACTGATACCACTTGATAGAGGCGAGGGTCCCGATCTTTCGATGAGATCATAATTATCAATTTGGTGGAGACGACTTTGACGATCCGACTACAAACGTGCACGACGTTGCGCCTTAGCAATCGCTAAACCAATCTCCTGAGGTTACTGGCGATGCTGGAAGCACGGTCAGCCTGACCACGAAGGTTTATTCCTGCAAGCAATCGAAGAACGAACAAGAATATGATAAAAGCAATCTGAATATTGCAAATATGTATGAAGTATTGATAAAGGTGGGGATCCGAAAGCGGTCTTGGTCTGGTCATTGGACACAAACGAAGTACACGAAGTTGCGTTGGCTAACTTTTAACTAAACAACCCAAGGAAAAGCTACTAGATGGATCTACTTATATAGGAGCAAGGGGTGACGGCCAAGGAGGTGGGAGGACGTCCCAAGGCAGCCTAAAACTAAATCTAGGTCGTACAAGGCCAATGGGCCCAAGTGGAGGTGATGTAACACCTTTAGACTTGTAGTTTGACTCGGATTCTGCTGCAGCATCAGATTGTTTCGTCCACAACTCAACGCTCCGGACGAATTTGAAGGTGATTCCAATTGGGTTTGAAAGTGCACGAAATCTAGTTTCCAACAAAAAAAGAATCACCCAATTCGGAGTCCATATGAAAAACTTGTGTGCGTTTTGACTCAGGTGTGTCTGTGCAGTCCGAATCTGAATCCAGAAAGTGAGAGACTTGGACTCTATCTTCTCTTGGGCCAAAAGTGACGTGAGAGAACTTTTTGGACAGCAAATAAACATCTCTTTCTTCCTTATCTTCATATGTGAATTGTACAAATGTCCCATACACCTGCAATTAGACAAAACACAAAAGTGTGTGAAGTATTTTTGTTCTGTATAACATAAATAGATTATTGAATAGTTTACACTAGAAATCACCTGACAAATATGCATATATGCAATATTTTTGGTCATATCCAAGGTAGTCATGTCCTCATCACTAAACGATGGCCTAAGGGCTGTATATATGGAGGAAGAGGGGGGAATTTCGTGACCCTTGGTGGAGGGGTCCGAAATCAACCCTATCTCTTGTTTCCCCACACATACGGACTCTGAAAATAGCCTATACTTATGTATTTCGAAATTACATGGGCCTGGCCCAATAATAAGGTGACGCAGCACCTATAATAGCCTCGGGACGAAATTTATGAAGTGGCATCTTGTATATTTCGTCCAAGGCTTCAAGCACCCATTGTGGTGGCTTCAAAGTCCTGAAATCATCACTTGTAACTCCGTTCTTGTTCTTCTTGCGCATGCCATCATCTCCATGCTTGTTCTTGCTCCAATGTTCATCCTTCTTCAAGCTAGGCCCTTCATTTGTAAGCAAAACAAATGTTTCCAATTTAGGCAGCATCATATTCTCATGAACATTAGAATCATTACCAAGAAACGAAAGTACCTGGTAATTTAGTTGGCGTGCGCGAGCTTTAGTAATTGGTCCAGTATGTATAGCAGCAGGGGCTGTGGGTGTAACAATTGTATTGATGTCCTCATCATTCTGATAAGAGGATGATGACTCAACAATAAAAGTTAATAGATAGACCCTTCACAGAGGGAAGCAGGGATTTGCAGAGGTGCCAGAGCTCAAAGCTTTTAAAACAGAGATGAATATAATTGATGAGGACATGACTACCTTGGATATGACCAAAAATATTGCATATATGCATATTTGTCATGTGATTTCTAGTGCAAACTATTCAATAATCTATTTATGTTATCCAGAACAAAAATACTTCACACACTTTTGTGTTTTGTCTAATTGCAGGTGTATGGGACATTTGTACAATCCACATATGAAGATAAGGAAGAAAGAGATGTTTATTTGCTGTCCAAAAAGTTCTCTCACGTCACTTTTGGCCCAAGAGAAGATAGAGTCCAAGTCTCTCACGTTCTGGATTCAGATTCGGACTGCACAGACATACCTGACTCAAAACGCACACAAGTTTTTCATACGGACTCCGAATTGGGTGATTCTTTTTTTGTTGGAAACTAGATTTCGTGCACTTTCCAACCCAATTGGAATCACCTTCAAATTCGTCCGAAGTGTTGAGTTGTGGACGAAAGAATCTGATGCTGCAGCAGAATCCGAGTCAAACTACAAGTCCAAAGGTGTTACATCACCTCCACTTGGGCCCATTGGCCTTGTACGACCTAGATTTAGTTTTAGGCTGCCTTGGGACGTGATGAGGACATCAATACAATTGTTACACCCACAACCCCTGCTGCTATACATACTGGACCAATTACTAGAGCTCGTGCACGCCAACTAAATTACCAGGTACTTTCGTTTCTTGGTAATGATTCTAATGTTCATGAGAATATGATGCTGCCTAAATTGGATACATTTGTTTTGCTTACAAATGAAGGGCCTAGCTTGGAGAAGGATGAACATTGGAGCAAGAACAAGCATGGAGATGATGGCATGCGCAAGGGAAACAAGAACGGAGTTACAAGTGATGATTTCAGGACTTTGAAGCCACCATAATGGGTGCATGAAGCCTTGGACGAAATATACAAGATGCCACTTCATAAATTTCGTCCCGAGGCTATTTTAGGTGCTGCGTCACCTTATTATTGGGCCAGGCCCATGTAATTTCGAAATACATAAGTATAGGCTATTTTTAGAGTCAGTATGTGTGGGGAAACAAGAGATAGGGTTGATTTCGGACCCCTCCACCAAGGGCCACGAAATTCCGCCCCTTTTCCTCCATATATACAGCCCTTAGGGCATCATTTAGACTTTGGGTTTTGTTTAGATTAAAAGTTCGCCATAGCTGCAACTTCGCGTACTTCGTTTGTGTTCAACGACCAGACAAAGACGTCACAGAACCCCACCTTGATCAATAAAGCTTTCATCTTATATTCGCAATCTGGATATTGCGAATATAAGATGAAAGCTTTATTGATAAAGGTGGGGTTCTGTGACGCCTTTGTCTGGTCGTTGAACACAAACGAAGTACGCGAAGTTGCAGCTATGGTGAACTTTTAATCTAAACAAAACCCAAAGTCTAAACGATGCCCTAAGGGCTGTATATATGGAGGAAGAGGGGGGGGATTTCGTGGCCCTTGGTGGAGGGGTCCGAAATCAACCCTATCTCTTGTTTCCCCACACATACGGACTCTAAAAATAGCCTATACTTATGTATTTCGAAATTACATGGGCCTGGCCCAATAATAAGGTGACGCAGCACCTAAAATAGCCTCGGGACGAAATTTATGAAGTGGCATCTTGTATATTTCGTCCAAGGCTTCATGCACCCATTATGGTGGCTTCAAAGTCCTGAAATCATCACTTGTAACTCCGTTCTTGTTCCCCTTGCGCATGCCATCATCTCCATGCTTGTTCTTGCTCCAATGTTCATCCTTCTCCAAGCTAGGCCCTTCATTTGTAAGCAAAACAAATGTATCCAATTTAGGCAGCATCATATTCTCACGAACATTAGAATCATTACCAAGAAACGAAAGTACCTGGTAATTTAGTTGGCGTGCACGAGCTCTAGTAATTGGTCCAGTATGTATAGCAGCAGGGGCTGTGGGTGTAACAATTGTATTGATGTCCTCATCAGCAGTCGGAAAAAAAAAGCTGCGCAAAAAAAAAGAGCGAAAAAAAATTCCAGAGTGTGCTTTTCCCTTGTTTACGTGTCGCGCCGTGATTTTGTTGGTGTTCTAGGCTCGCGTCTCTAGCACAGTTTAGCCTAGGACCAGCACAGTACCGTCGTTGAGCGTTTATTCAACTTTGCATCTCTGAATTGATTATTGCTGACCCTTTTTGCTACCATATTATAAGCCTTCCCAGCTCCACATACATCTACGTCGTGCGTTTGACTCTCCCTGGTAATCGCTCTATCCAAGCTTTGAGAGTTTTTGACTACAACGGTTGCCGATCACCGCCTGCTGCTGGGTAAGAACTGGTAAGAATTTGAGATTTGCTTGACGGATTTGTGACACCCACCACCACCACTTGTTCGTAGTCTGTAGGATCATATTCTTGTGTGTTTCTATTGCTGCTAACCATGCCAGGATCACAAGCCGACGAGATTGACTGGGAGAATTTATCGAACAAGGAGCTTCATGATAAGTTTCAGCAAATGATGACTGAACAGGTGCAAGATGTGCTGAACAATTTTGAAGAGGCCATGTAGAAGATCACTGGCCTTGAGAAGACGTTCGAAACAAAGCTCGATAACAAGTTTAATGAATTGCTCGCGCGTCTTCCACCACCACCACCCGCTGCACCTAACGCACCTCTCCAACAACAACAACAACGACTACCTCCACGTCGCGAAGCAGACCTCCGCCGAGCAAGCCGTGTTCCTCTTGCGTTTGGCCAAACTGTTGGTGCTGCTGTTGATACTTCTGTGGCTCCTGCTGCTGATGCGGAGGAGGATGATTATGTGGGAGATTATGAGGATGAGGTTGATCAAAATCAACACTACGTGCAGCCACCTGTACCACCACCAGCAGGTCGACCTCAGGTATATATTCGTAATGGTAGGCCTGCACCACCACCTCAGGTACGAGATGATGTCCATATTCCTAAACTGAAATTGAATATTCCACCATTTGAGGGTAGATATGATGAGGACATGACTACCTTGGATATGACCAAAAATATTGCATATATGCATATTTGTCTGGTGATTTCTAGTGCAAACTATTCAATAATCTATTTATATTATCCAGAACAAAAATACTTCACACACTTTTGTGTTTTGTCTAATTGCAGGTGTATGGGACATTTGTACAATCCACATATGAAGATAAGGAAGAAAGAGATGTTTATTTGCTGTCCAAAAAGTTCTCTCACGTCACTTTTGGCCCAAGAGAAGATAGAGTCCAAGTCTCTCACGTTCTGGATTCAGATTCGGACTGCACAGACACACCTGACTCAAAACGCACACAAGTTTTTCATACGGACTCCGAATTGGGTGATTCTTTTTTTGTTGGAAACTAGATTTCGTGCACTTTCCAACCCAATTGGAATCACCTTCAAATTCGTCCGGAGCGTTGAGTTGTGGACGAAACAATCTGATGCTGCAGCAGAATCCGAGTCAAACTACAAGTCCAAAGGTGTTACATCACCTCCACTTGGGCCCATTGGCCTTGTACGACCTAGATTTAGTTTTAGGCTGCCTTGGGACGTCCTCCCACCTCCTTGGCCGCCACCCCTTGCTCCTATATAAGTAGATCCATCTAGTAGCTTTTCCTTGGAATTTGTTTAGTTAAAAGTTAGCCATTGCAACTTCGTGTGCTTCGTTTGTGTCCAACGACCAGACCAAGACCGCTTTTCGGATCCCCACCATTATCAATACCTCATATATATTTGCAATATTCAGATTGCTTTATCATATTCTTGCTCGTTCTTCGATTGCTTGCAGGAATAGACCTTTGTGGTCAGGCTGACCGTGCTTCCGGCATCGTCAGTAACCTCAGGAGATTGGTTTACCGATTGCTAAGGCGCAACGTCGTGCACGTTTGTAGTCGGATCGTCAAAGTCGTCTCCACCAAATCGATAGTTATCATCTCATTGAAATATCGGGACCCTCGTCTCTATCAGAGTTGGTTTAGCGATTGCTAAGGCGCGACGTCCTCGCACGTTCGTAGTCGGATCGTCAAAGTCGACTTCCACCAAAGCGATATCCATCATCTCATCGAAAGATCGGGACCCTCGCCTCTATCAAGTGGTATCAGATTTCCAGGTTGCTCGGTGAGATTTTACAGTTTTTCGTAGTTTAGATCGAGTCTGTTCTTCATACCTACAGTCCACGAAAAAGCCACAAAAAAAAATTAGGGTTAGTTCATCATATCCGAACCAATCTGAGCCTTTGCATAATCTTTTTAGGGTTTTGCTTTGTTGAATTTGCGGTTGCATCGTCGTGTCTAGTTGCTGGTCTTAGAGTCTAGTCTTTTAGAGTTTCGAGTTCTGGTCATAAGTTGTCACGCCGCCGCCGCACCATCATCATCGCCCCTGCCATCTACCACCACCGCTTATCCGCCACCGCTCCGAATCCGTATCCATATACCACCACCAATCCGTGTCCATATACCACCACCGATCCATATCCATATACTACCACCGCTACCACCACCGCTGCCATATACCACCACCATATATCCACCACCAATCCGAGTTCCTTGCATATTAGGTTGTTTTTCGAGATCCATCTAGATTCCGATTCGTGTTTCCTTGCCGGAGTAGGTTTCGGAAAAAAAAAAGAGTCGGGTAGCCACGCTCCGTTTAGGCCCAAAATTTTTCGAAAACGCATTTTTCGAAAAAATTTCTGGCTATCCTATTTTTAGGTGTTTCTGAGTGTTTTGAGACAGGTGCCATTATAGGAAGTTTTTTTTGACCCGTTTCCAGTTTTTGGGTCCGGGCAGTCGAAAAAAAAAATTGGTCGAAAAAATTTCGTGCCCATCCTGTCAGTTTGAGCTAGGAAGAGTTTTGAGACACTCGCCATTATAGTGATTTTTCGCAAAAAAAAACAGCGCAAAAAAAAAAGAGCGCAAAAAAAAAAGAGCGAAAAAAAAATTCAGAGTGTGCTTTCCCTTGTTTACGTGCCGCGCCGTGATTTTGTTAGTGTTCTAGGCTCGCGTCTCTAGCACAGTCTAGCCTAGGACCAGCACAGTACCGTCGTTGAGCGTTTATTCAACTTTGCATCTCTGAATTGATTATTGCTGACCCTTTTTGCTACCATATTATAAGCCTTCCCAGCTCCACATACATCTACGTCGTGCGTTTGAATCTCCCTGGTAATCGCTCTATCCAAGCTTTGAGAGTTTTTGACTACAACGGTTGCCGATCACCGCCTGCTGCTGGGTAAGAACTGGTAAGAATTTGAGATTTGCTTGACGGATTTGTGACACCCACCACCACCACTTGTTCGTAGTCTGTAGGATCATATTCTTGTGTGTTTCTATTGCTGCTAACCATGCCAGGATCACAAGCCGACGAGATTAACTGGGAGAATTTATCGAACAAGGAGCTTCATGATAAGTTTCAGCAAATGATGACTGAACAGGTGCAAGATGTGCTGAACAATTTTGAAGAGGCCATGGAGAAGATCACTGGCTTTGAGAAGACGTTCGAAACAAAGCTCGATAACAAGTTTAATGAATTGCTCGCGCGTCTTCCACCACCACCACCCGCTGCAGCTAACGCACCTCTCCAACAACAACAACAACAACAACGACTACCTCCACGTCGCGAAGCAGACCTCCGCCGAGCAAGCCGTGTTCCTCTTGCGTTTGGCCAAACTGTTGGTGCTGCTGTTGATACTTCTGTGGCTCCTGCTGCTGATGCGGAGGAGGATGATTATGTGCGAGACTATGAGGATGAGGTTGATCAAAATCAACACTACGTGCAGCCACCTGTACCACCACCAGCAGGTCGACCTCAGGTATATATTCGTAATGGTAGGCCTGCACCACCACCTCAGGTACGAGATGATGTCCATATTCCTAAACTGAAATTGAATATTCCACCATTTGAGGGTAGATATGTTCCTGATATATATCTTACTTGGGAGTTAGAAACTGAACAACGATTTACATGTTTACAATATCCTGAGGAGAGACGAGTTGCTGCTGCCGTTTGTGCTTTCACTAGTTTTGCATGTGTATGGTGGTCTGAACATTGTAGATTATATCCTATTCCAACTACTTGGGCTGCTTTGAAAACTGCTATGCGTACGCATTGGGTTCCACCATATTATCAACGTGAATTGCTTCAAAAATTGCAGCGTTTAAGACAAGGGAAAAATTCTGTAGAAGAATATTATCAGGAATTACAAACTGGCATGATTAGATGTGGTATCGTTGAGGAGAATGAAGCTATGCTTGCACGTTTTCTGGGTGGATTAAATAGAGAGATTCAGACCATTCTAGACTATAAGGAGTATACTAATATCACTCGTTTATTCCATCTTGCTTGTAAAGCTGAACGTGAAGTGCAGGATCGACAAGCATTGGGGCGAACTAACTTTTCTGCAGGCCGACCTTCATCATGGACACCACGTGCATCTTCTACTTCAACTGCACCAGCACCTCCATCCGGTTCCACCTGCAGCCGTGATACAAGAAAACAGGCACAACCACCATTATCTGCCAAGAGCGCACCTGCGGGGCCTGCACAGCGTTCTTCTTCTTCCATGGCATCAACAGGGCACACAAGTGATATTATTTGTCGTCGTTGTAAGGGAGGAGGTCATTATGCGAGAGAATGCAAATCTCCGCGTGTGATGATTGCTACCGCGGATGGTGGATATGAGTCCGCTAGTGACTATGATGAGGAGACTTTGGCTCTTATTACACGTGAAGAACATGGTGGAGATGATTCTGATCATGAGACGCAATACATGGCTCCTGAAGACGCTGACAGGTATGAATGTTTAGTTGCTCAACGTGTTTTGAGTGTGCAGGTCACACAAGCTGAGCAAAATCAGAGGCACAATACCAAGGGAGTTGTGAAGGAACGTTCTGTGCGCGTCATCATAGACGGAGGGAGCTGCAACAACTTGGCTAGCATGGAGATGGTGGAGAAGCTTTCTCTCACCACAAGACCACATCCACATCCTTACTACATCCAATGGTTCAACAACAGCGGCAAGGTTAAGGTAACACGTACTGTTCGTGTGCATTTTAGTATCTCTACATATGCTGATTATGTTGATTGTGATGTGGTACCTATGCAAGCATGTTCCTTACTACTTGGTAGACCATGGCAATTTGATAAAAATTCTTACACCATGGTAGAAACAATCACTATACTCTTGTTCATAAGGATAAAAATATTACTTTGCTTCCTATGACTCCTGATTCCATTTTGAAAGATGATATTAATAGAGCTAATAAAGCTCAACAGGAGAAGAATAAGAGTGAAAATCAGATTGTGGCAAAAGAATTTGAGCATCAAATGAAGCCTAATAATAAACCATCTAGTGTTGCTTCTGAAATTAAATTGAAAAGTGCATGTTTATTTGCCACCAAATCTGATATTGATGAGCTAGATTTCAGCAAATCTGTTTGCTATGCTTTTGTGTGCAAAGAGGCATTATTTTCATTCGAGGACGTGCCTTCCTCTTTGCCTCCTGCTGTCACTAACATTTTGCAGGAGTTCGCTGACGTTTTTCCACAAGACGTGCCACCGGGATTACCGCCTATTCGAGGGATTGAGCATCAGATCGACTTAATTCCCGGTGCTTCACTGCCAAACCGTGCACCATACCGTACCAATCCAGAGGAGACGAAGGAGATTATGCGCCAAGTACAAGAGCTTCTCGACAAAGGTTATATACGCGAATCCCTTAGTCCTTGTGCTGTTCCTATTATTCTAGTGCCGAAAAAGGATGGTACATCACGTATGTGTGTTGATTGTAGAGGCATTAATAATATTACTATTCGTTATCGTCATCCTATTCCTAGGCTAGATGATATGCTTGATGAATTGAGTGGTTCTACAATATTCTCCAAAGTTGATTTGCGTAGTGGCTACCACCAAATTCGTATGAAAGTGGGAGATGAATGTAAAACAGCATTTAAAACTAAGTTTGGATTATATGAGTGGTTAGTCATGCCTTTTGGGTTAACTAATGCACCTAGTACTTTCATGAGATTAATGAACGAAGTTTTACGTGCTTTCATTGGACGATTTGTGGTAGTTTACTTTGATGACATACTGATTTATAGCAGATCTTTGGAAGAACATTTGGAACATTTACGTGCTGTTTTTATTGCTCTACGTGATGCACGTTTGTTTGGTAACCTTGGGAAGTGCACCTTTTGCACCGACCGAGTATCTTTTCTTGGCTATGTTGTTACTCCACAGGGAATTGAAGTTGACAAAGCCAAGATTGAAGCTATTGAGAGTTGGCCGCAGCCCAAAACGGTCACACAAGTGAGGAGTTTTCTTGGCCTCGCTGGATTCTATAGGCGTTTTGTGAGAGATTTCAGCACCATTGTTGCACCTCTCAACGAGCTTACAAAGAAGGATGTGCCTTTTGTTTGGGGTACCGCACAGGAAGAAGCCTTCACGGTATTGAAAGATAAGTTGACACATGCTCCTTTACTCCAACTTCCTGATTTTAATAAGACTTTTGAGCTTGAATGTGATGCTAGTGGAATTGGATTAGGAGGTGTGTTATTACAAGATGGCAAACCTATTGCATACTTTTCTGAAAAATTGAGTGGGCCTAGTCTGAATTATTCTACTTATGATAAAGAATTATATGCTCTTGTTCGGACTTTAGAAACATGGCAACATTATTTATGGCCCAAAGAATTTGTTATACATTCTGATCATGAATCATTGAAACATATTAAAAGTCAAGCTAAACTGAATCGTAGACATGCTAAATGGGTTGAATTCATTGAGACTTTCCCTTATGTCATTAAACACAAGAAGGGAAAAGAAAATGTTATTGCTGATGCTTTGTCTCGTCGCTATACTATGCTTTCTGATAGAGGCAAAGGTGTCCCGTCTTTCGATGAGATGGTGAATTTCGCTTTGGTGGAAGTAGACTTTGACGATCCGACTACGAACGTGCGAGGACGTCGCGCCTTAGCAATCGCTAAACCAACTCCGAGAGGTTATTGACCACGCCGGAGCACGATCAACCTGACCACGAGGGTCTGTTTCCTGCGAGCAAACGAAGAACAAGCAAGAAACTAAGATTGCAATCTGGATATTGCGAATATAAGATGAAAGCTTTATTGATCAAGGTGGGGTTCTGTGACGCCTTTGTCTGGTCGTTGAACACAAACGAAGTACGCGAAGTTGCAGCTATGGCGAACTTTTAATCTAAACAAAACCCAAAGTCTAAACGATGCCCTAAGGGCTGTATATATGGAGGAAGAGGGGGGAATTTCGTGGCCCTTGGTGGAGGAGTCCGAAATCAACCCTATCTCTTGTTTCCCCACACATACGGACTCTAAAAATAGCCTATACTTATGTATTTCGAAATTACATGGGCCTGGCCCAATAATAAGGTGACGCAGCACCTAAAATAGCCTCGGGACGAAATTTATGAAGTGGCATCTTGTATATTTCGTCCAAGGCTTCATGCACCCATTTTGGGCCTAAACGGAGCTTTGATTTGCGCAAATCAGGAAATCTATCCTTACGCAAATGTAACCAAACAAGATCTCCAGGTGCAAACACAACATGTTTTCTACCCTTATCTCCAGCAAGTTTATATTTAGCATTCATACGCTCAATGTTTTCCTTAGTTAACTCATGCATTTTTAAAATCAATTCAGCACGTTGTTTAGCATCAAAATTAACCTTCTCCGAAGATGGAAGAGGCAACAAATCAATAGGTGCACGAGGTAGGAAACCATACACAACTTCAAAAGGGCACATCTTAGTAGTAGAATGCAATGAACGATTATAAGCAAATTCAATATGAGGCAAGCATTCCTCCCACATTTTCTTATTATTCTTCAAAACAGCCCTAAGCATAGTAGACAACGTTCTATTGACTACTTCAGTTTGTCCATCAGTTTGGGGGTGACAAGTAGTACTAAAAAGCAGTTTAGTCCCCAACTTAGCCCATAAACATCTCCAAAAGTGGCTAAGAAATTTAGTATCACGATCTGAAACAATAGTATTTGGCACACCATGCAAGCGAATAATTTCACGAAAGAACAAATTAGCAACATTAACAGCATCATCGCTTTTATGACATGGTATAAAGTGTGCCATTTTCGAGAATCTATCCACGATAACAAATATGCTATCCCTCCCCTTCTTTGTTCGAGGTAAACCTAAAACAAAGTCCATAGATATATCCTCCCAAGGAACACTAGGTACAGGCAAAGGCATATATAAACCATGAGGATTGAGTCGTGACTTAGCTTTTTGACATGTAGTGCATCGAGCAATAAAACGCTCAACATCCCGTCTCATCTTTGGCCAAAAGAAATGTGTAGCAAGTACGTCCTCCGTCTTCTTCACGCCAAAGTGTCCCATTAATCCTCCTCCATGCACCTCCTGCAACAACAAAAGACGAACGGAGCTAGCTGGAATGCATAGCTTGTTAGCACGAAACACAAATCCATCGTTAACGACAAACTTGTTCCACATTCTTCCTTCTTTACAATTCTGCATTACATCTTTAAAATCAGCATCATGCACATATTGATCTTTGATGGTCTCCAAACCAAATATTTTGAAGTCAAGTTGTGAAAGCATAGTATAGCGACGAGACAATGCATCAGCAATAACATTTTCTTTTCCCTTCTTGTGTTTAATGACATAAGGGAAAGTCTCAATGAATTCAACCCATTTAGCATGTCTATGATTCAGTTTAGCTTGACTTTTAATATGTTTCAAAGATTCATGATCAGAATGTATAACAAATTCTTTGGGCCATAAATAATGTTGACATGTTTCTAAAGTCCGAACAAGAGCATATAATTCTTTATCATAAGTAGAATAATTCAGACTAGGCCCACTCAATTTTTCAGAAAAGTATGCAACAGGTTTGCCATCTTGTAATAACACACCTCCTAATCCAATTCCACTAGCATCACATTCAAGCTCAAAAGTCTTATTAAAATCAGGAAGTTGGAGTAAAGGAGCATGTGTCAACTTATCTTTCAATACCGTGAAGGCTTCTTCCTGTGCGGTACCCCAAACAAAAGGCACATCCTTCTTTGTAAGCTCGTTGAGAGGTGCAGCAATGGTGCTGAAAGCTCTCACAAAACGCCTATAGAATCCAGCGAGGCCAAGAAAACTCCTCACTTGTGTGACCGTTTTGGGCTGCGGCCAACTCTCAATAGCTTCAATATTGGCTTTGTCAACTTCAATTCCCTGTGGAGTAACAACATAGCCAAGAAAAGATACTCGGTCGGTGCAAAAGGTGCACTTCCCAAGGTTACCAAACAAACGTGCATCACGTAGAGCAATAAAAACAGCACGTAAATGTTCCAAATGTTCTTCCAAAGATCTGCTATAAATCAGTATGTCATCAAAGTAAACTACCACAAATCGTCCAATGAAAGCACGTAAAACTTCGTTCATTAATCTCATTGATGAGGACATCAATACAATTGTTACACCCACAGCCCCTGCTGCTATACATACTGGACCAATTACTAGAGCTCGTGCACGCCAACTAAATTACCAGGTACTTTCGTTTCTTGGTAATGATTCTAATGTTCATGAGAATATGATGCTGCCTAAATTGGATACATTTGTTTTGCTTACAAATGAAGGGCCTAGCTTGGAGAAGGATGAACATTGGAGCAAGAACAAGAACGGAGTTACAAGTGATGATTTCAGGACTTTGAAGCCACCATAATGGGTGCATGAAGCCTTGGACGAAATATACAAGATGCCACTTCATAAATTTCGTCCCGAGGCTATTTTAGGTGCTGCGTCACCTTATTATTGGGCCAGGCCCATGTAATTTCGAAATACATAAGTATAGGCTATTTTTAGAGTCCGTATGTGTGGGGAAACAAGAGATAGGGTTGATTTCGGACCCCTCCCCCAAGGGCCACGAAATTCCCCCCCTCTTCCTCCATATATACAGCCCTTAGGGCATCGTTTAGACTTTGGGTTTTGTTTAGATTAAAAGTTCGCCATAGCTGCAACTTCGCGTACTTCGTTTGTGTTCAACGACCAGACAAAGGCGTCACAGAACCCCACCTTGATCAATAAAGCTTTCATCTTATATTCGCAATATCCAGATTGCAATCTTAGTTTCTTGCTTGTTCTTCGTTTGCTCGCAGGAAACAGACCCTCGTGGTCAGGTTGATCGTGCTCCGGCGTGGTCAATAACCTCTCGGAGTTGGTTTAGCGATTGCTAAGGCGCGACGTCCTCGCACGTTCGTAGTCGGATCGTCAAAGTCGACTTCCACCAAAGCGATATCCATCATCTCATCGAAAGACGAGACACCTCCGCCTCTATCAAGTGGTATCAGATTTCCAGGTTGCTCGGTGAGATTGTACAGTTTTTCGTAGTTTAGATCGAGTCTGTTCGTCATACCTATAGTCCACGAAAAAGCCACAAAAAAAAATTAGGGTTAGTTCATCATATCCGAACCAATCTGAGCCTTGCATAATCTTTTTAGGGTTTTGCTTTGTTGAATTTGCGGTTGCATCGTCGTGTCTAGTTGCTGGTCTTAGAGTCTAGTCTTTTAGAGTTTCGAGTTCTGGTCATAAGTTGTCACGCCGCCGCCGCACCATCATCATCGCCCCACCATATATCCACCACCAATCCGAGTTCTTTGCTTATTAGGTTTGTTTTCGGGATCCATCTAGATTCCGATTCGTGTTTCCTTGCCGGAGTAGGTTTCGGAAAAAAAAAAGAGTCGGGTAGCCACGCTCCGTTTAGGCCCAAAATTTTTTCGAAAACGTATTTTTCGAAAAAAATTCTGGCTATCCTATTTTTAGGTGTTTCTGAGTGTTTTGAGACAGGTGCCATTATAGGAAGTTTTTTTTGACCCGTTTCCAGTTTTTGGGTCCGGGCAGTCGAAAAAAAAAATTTGGTCAAAAAAAATTTCGTGCCCATCCTATCAGTTTGAGCTAGGAAGAGTTTTGAGACACTCGCCATTATAGTGATTTTTCACAAAAAAAAAGCAGCGCAAAAAAAAAGAGCGCAAAAAAAAAGAGCGCAAAAAAAAAAGAGCGAAAAAAAATTCAGAGTGTGCTTTTCCCTTGTTTACGTGCCGCGCCGTGATTTTGTTAGTGTTCTAGGCTCGCGTCTCTAGCACAGTCTAGCCTAGGACCAGCACAGTACCGTCGTTGAGCGTTTATTCAACTTTGCATCTCTGAATTGATTATTGCTGACCCTTTTTGCTACCATATTATAAGCCTTCCCAGCTCCACATACATCTACGTCGTGCGTTTGACTCTCCCTGGTAATCGCTCTATCCAAGCTTTGAGAGTTTTTGACTACAACGGTTGCCGATCACCGCCTGCTGCTGGGTAAGAACTGGTAAGAATTTGAGATTTGCTTGACGGATTTGTGACACCCACCACCACCACTTGTTCGTAGTCTGTAGGATCATATTCTTGTGTGTTTCTATTGCTGCTAACCATCCCAGGATCACAAGCCGACGAGATTGACTGGGAGAATTTATCGAACAAGGAGCTTCATGATAAGTTTCAGCAAATGATGACTGAACAGGTGCAAGATGTGCTGAACAATTTTGAAGAGGCCATGGAGAAGATCACTGGCCTTGAGAAGACGTTCGAAACAAAGCTCGATAACAAGTTTAATGAATTGCTCGCGCGTCTTCCACCACCACCACCCGCTGCACCTAACGCACCTCTCCAACAACAACAACAACGACTACCTCCACGTCGCGAAGCAGACCTCCGCCGAGCAAGCCGTGTTCCTCTTGCGTTTGGCCAAACTGTTGGTGCTGCTGTTGATACTTCTGTGGCTCCTGCTGCTGATGCGGAGGAGGATGATTATGTGGGAGATTATGAGGATGAGGTTGATCAAAATCAACACTACGTGCAGCCACCTGTACCACCACCAGCAGGTCGACCTTAGGTATATATTCGTAATGGTAGGCCTGCACCACCACCTCAGGTACGCGATGATGTCCATATTCCTAAACTGAAATTGAATATTCCACCATTTGAGGGTAGATATGTTCCTGATATATATCTTACTTGGGAGTTAGAAACTGAACAACGATTTACATGTTTACAATATCCTGAGGAGAGACGAGTTGCTGCTGCTGTTTGTGCTTTCACTAGTTTTGCATGTGTATGGTGGTCTGAACATTGTAGATTATATCCTATTCCAACTACTTGGGCTGCTTTGAAAACTGCTATGCGTACGCGTTGGGTTCCACCATATTATCAACGTGAATTGCTTCAAAAATTGCAGCGTTTAAGACAAGGGAAAAATTCTGTAGAAGAATATTATCAGGAATTACAAACTGGCATGATTAGATGTGGTATTGTTGAGGAGAATGAAGCTATGCTTGCACGTTTTTTGGGTGGATTAAATAGAGAGATTCAGACCATTCTAAACTATAAGGAGTATACTAATATCACTCGTTTATTCCATCTTGCTTGTAAAGCTGAACGTGAAGTGCAAGATCGACAAGCATTGGGGCGAACTAACTTTTCTGCAGGCCGACCTTCATCATGGACACCACGTGCATCTTCTACTTCAACTGTACCAACACCTCCATCCGGTGCCACCTCCAGCCGTGATACAAGAAAACAGGCACAACCACCATTATCTGCCAAGAGCGCACCTGCGGGGCCTGCACAGCGTTCTTCTTCTTCCATGGCATCAACAGGGCACACAAGTGATATTATTTGTCGTCGTTGTAAGGGAGGAGGTCATTATGCGAGGGAATGCAAATCTCCGCGTGTGATGATTGCTACCGCGGATGGTGGATATGAGTCCGCTAGGGACTATGATGAGGAGACATTGGCTCTTATTACACGTGAAGAACATGGTGGAGATGATTCTGATCATGAAACGCAATACATGGCTCCTGAAGACGCTGACAGGTATGAATATTTAGTTGCTCAACGTGTTTTGAGTGTGCAGGTCACACAAGCTGAGCAAAATCAGAGGCACAATTTGTTCCATACCAAGGGAGTTGTGAAGGAACGTTCTGTGCGCGTCATAATAGACGGAGGGAGCTGCAACAACTTGGCTAGCATGGAGATGGTGGAGAAGCTGTCTCTCACCACAAGACCACATCCACATCCTTACTACATCCAATGGTTCAACAACAGCGGCAGGGTTAAGGTAACACGTACTGTTCGTGTGCATTATAGTATCTCTACATATGCTGATTATGTTGATTGTGATGTGGTACCTATGCAAGCATGTTCCTTATTACTTGGTAGACCATGGCAATTTGATAAAAATTCTGTACACCATGGTAGAAACAATCACTATACTCTTGTTCATAAGGATAAAAATATTACTTTGCTTCCTATGACTCCTGATTCCATTTTGAAAGATGATATTAATAGAGCTAATAAAGCACAACAGGAGAAGAATAAGAGTGAAAATCAGATTGTGGCAAAAGAATTTGAGCAACAAATGAAGCCTAATAATAAACCATCTAGTGTTGCTTCTGAAATTAAATTGAAAAGTGCATGTTTATTTGCCACCAAATCTGATATTGATGAGCTAGATTTCAGCAAATCTGTTTGCTATGCTTTTGTGTGCAAAGAGGCATTATTTTCATTCGAGGACGTGCCTTCCTCTTTGCCTCCTGCTGTCACTAACATTTTGCAGGAGTTCGCTGACGTTTTTCCACAAGACGTGCCACCGAGATTACCGCCTATTCGAGGGATTGAGCATCAGTTTGACTTAATTCCCGGTGCTTCACTGCCAAACCGTGCACCATACCGTACCAATCCAGAGGAGACGAAGGAGATTATGCGTCAAGTACAAGAGCTTCTCGACAAAGGTTATATACGCGAATCCCTTAGTCCTTGTGCTGTTCCTATTATTCTAGTGCCGAAAAAGGATGGTACATCACGTATGTGTGTTGATTGTAGAGGCATTAATAATATTACTATTTGTTATCGTCATCCTATTCCTAGGCTAGATGATATGCTTGATGAATTGAGTGGCTCTACAATATTCTCCAAAGTTGATTTGCGTAGTGGCTACCATCAAATTCGTATGAAATTGGGAGATGAATGGAAAACAGCATTTAAAACTAAGTTTGGATTATATGGGTGGTTAGTCATGCCTTTTGGGTTAACTAATGCACCTAGTACTTTCATGAGATTAATGAACGAAGTTTTACGTGCTTTCATTGGACGATTTGTGGTAGTTTACTTTGATGACATATTGATTTATAGCAGATCTTTGGAAGAACATTTGGAACATTTACGTGCTGTTTTTATTGCTCTACGTGATGCACGTTTGTTTGGTAACCTTGGGAAGTGCACCTTTTGCACCGACCGAGTATCTTTTCTTGGCTATGTTGTTACTCCACAGGGAATTGAAGTTGATAAAGCCAACATTGAAGCTATTGAGAGTTGGCCGCAGCCCAAAACGGTCACACAAGTGAGGAGTTTTCTTGGCCTCGCTGGATTCTATAGGCGTTTTGTGAGAGATTTCAGCACCATTGCTGCACCTCTCAATGAGCTTACAAAGAAAGATGTGCCTTTTCTTTGGGGTACCGCATAGGAAGAAGCCTTCACGGTATTGAAAGATAATGATGAGGACATCAATACAATTGTTACACCCACAGCCCCTGCTGCTATACATACTGGACCAATTACTAGAGCTCGTGCACGCCAACTAAATTACCAGGTACTTTCGTTTCTTGGTAATGATTCTAATGTTCATGAGAATATGATGCTGCCTAAATTGGATACATTTGTTTTGCTTACAAATGAAGGGCCTAGCTTGGAGAAGGATGAACATTGGAGCAAGAACAAGCATGGAGATGATGGCATGCGCAAGGGGAACAAGAACGGAGTTACAAGTGATGATTTCAGGACTTTGAAGCCACCATAATGGGTGCATGAAGCCTTGGACGAAATATACAAGATGCCACTTCATAAATTTCGTCCCGAGGCTATTTTAGGTGCTGCGTCACCTTATTATTGGGCCAGGCCCATGTAATTTCCAAATACATAAGTATAGGCTATTTTTAGAGTCCGTATGTGTGGGAAAACAAGAGATAGGGTTGATTTCGGACTCCTCCACCAAGGGCCACGAAATTCCCCCCCTCTTCCTCCATATATACAGCCCTTAGGGCATCGTTTAGACTTTGGGTTTTGTTTAGATTAAAAGTTCGCCATAGCTGCAACTTCGCGTACTTCGTTTGTGTTCAACGACCAGACAAAGGCGTCACAGAACCCCACCTTGATCAATAAAGCTTTCATCTTATATTCGCAATATCCAGATTGCAATCTTAGTTTCTTGCTTGTTCTTCGTTTGCTCGCAGGAAACAGACCCTCGTGGTCAGGTTGATCGTGCTCCGGCGTGGTCAATAACCTCTCGGAGTTGGTTTAGCGATTGCTAAGGCGCGACGTCCTCGCACGTTCGTAGTCGGATCGTCAAAGTCGACTTCCACCAAAGCGATATCCATCATCTCATCGAAAGACGAGACACCTCCGCCTCTATCAAGTGGTATCAGATTTCCAGGTTGCTCGGTGAGATTGTACAGTTTTTCGTAGTTTAGATCGAGTCTGTTCGTCATACCTATAGTCCACGAAAAAGCCACAAAAAAAAATTAGGGTTAGTTCATCATATCCGAACCAATCTGAGCCTTGCATAATCTTTTTAGGGTTTTGCTTTGTTGAATTTGCGGTTGCATCGTCGTGTCTAGTTGCTGGTCTTAGAGTCTAGTCTTTTAGAGTTTCGAGTTCTGGTCATAAGTTGTCACGCCGCCGCCGCACCATCATCATCGCCCCACCATATATCCACCACCAATCCGAGTTCTTTGCTTATTAGGTTTGTTTTCGGGATCCATCTAGATTCCGATTCGTGTTTCCTTGCCGGAGTAGGTTTCGGAAAAAAAAAAGAGTCGGGTAGCCACGCTCCGTTTAGGCCCAAAATTTTTTCGAAAACGTATTTTTCGAAAAAAATTCTGGCTATCCTATTTTTAGGTGTTTCTGAGTGTTTTGAGACAGGTGCCATTATAGGAAGTTTTTTTTGACCCGTTTCCAGTTTTTGGGTCCGGGCAGTCGAAAAAAAAAATTTGGTCAAAAAAAATTTCGTGCCCATCCTATCAGTTTGAGCTAGGAAGAGTTTTGAGACACTCGCCATTATAGTGATTTTTCACAAAAAAAAAGCAGCGCAAAAAAAAAGAGCGCAAAAAAAAAGAGCGCAAAAAAAAAAGAGCGAAAAAAAATTCAGAGTGTGCTTTTCCCTTGTTTACGTGCCGCGCCGTGATTTTGTTAGTGTTCTAGGCTCGCGTCTCTAGCACAGTCTAGCCTAGGACCAGCACAGTACCGTCGTTGAGCGTTTATTCAACTTTGCATCTCTGAATTGATTATTGCTGACCCTTTTTGCTACCATATTATAAGCCTTCCCAGCTCCACATACATCTACGTCGTGCGTTTGACTCTCCCTGGTAATCGCTCTATCCAAGCTTTGAGAGTTTTTGACTACAACGGTTGCCGATCACCGCCTGCTGCTGGGTAAGAACTGGTAAGAATTTGAGATTTGCTTGACGGATTTGTGACACCCACCACCACCACTTGTTCGTAGTCTGTAGGATCATATTCTTGTGTGTTTCTATTGCTGCTAACCATGCCAGGATCACAAGCCGACGAGATTGACTGGGAGAATTTATCGAACAAGGAGCTTCATGATAAGTTTCAGCAAATGATGACTGAACAGGTGCAAGATGTGCTGAACAATTTTGAAGAGGCCATGTAGAAGATCACTGGCCTTGAGAAGACGTTCGAAACAAAGCTCGATAACAAGTTTAATGAATTGCTCGCGCGTCTTCCACCACCACCACCCGCTGCACCTAACGCACCTCTCCAACAACAACAACAACGACTACCTCCACGTCGCGAAGCAGACCTCCGCCGAGCAAGCCGTGTTCCTCTTGCGTTTGGCCAAACTGTTGGTGCTGCTGTTGATACTTCTGTGGCTCCTGCTGCTGATGCGGAGGAGGATGATTATGTGGGAGATTATGAGGATGAGGTTGATCAAAATCAACACTACGTGCAGCCACCTGTACCACCACCAGCAGGTCGACCTCAGGTATATATTCGTAATGGTAGGCCTGCACCACCACCTCAGGTACGAGATGATGTCCATATTCCTAAACTGAAATTGAATATTCCACCATTTGAGGGTAGATATGTTCCTGATATATATCTTACTTGGGAGTTAGAAACTGAACAACGATTTACATGTTTACAATATTCTGAGGAGAGACGAGTTGCTGCTGCTGTTTGTGCTTTCACTAGTTTTGCATGTGTATGGTGGTCTGAACATTGTAGATTGTATCCTATTCCAACTACTTGGGCCGCTTTGAAAACTGCTATGCGTACGCGTTGGGTTCCACCATATTATCAACGTGAATTGCATCAAAAATTACAGCGCTTAAGACAAGGAAAAAATTCTGTAGAAGAATATTATCAGGAATTACAAACTGGCATGATTAGATGTGGTATTGTTGAGGAGAATGAAGCTATGCTTGCACGTTTTCTGGGTGGATTAAATAGAGAGATTCAGACCATTCTAGACTATAAGGAGTATACTAATATCACTCGTTTATTCCATCTTGCTTGTAAAGCTGAACGTGAAGTGCAGGATCGACAAGCATTGGGGCGAACTAACTTTTCTGCAGGCCGACCTTCATCATGGACACCACGTGCATCTTCTACTTCAACTGCACCAGCACCTCCATCCGGTGCCACCTCCAGCCGTGATACAAGAAAACAGGCACAACCACCATTATCTGCCAAGAGCGCACCTGCGGGGCCTGCACAGCGTTCTTCTTCTTCCATGGCATCAACAGGGCACACAAGTGATATTATTTGTCGTCGTTGTAAGGGAGGAGGTCATTATGCGAGAGAATGCAAATCTCCGCGTGTGATGATTGCTACCGCGGATGGTGGATATATGCTGTTACCTGTACCTAGTGTTCCTTGGGAGGATATATCTATGGACTTTGTTTTAGGTTTACCTCGAACAAAGAAGGGGAGGGATAGCATATTTGTTGTCGTGGATAGATTCTCGAAAATGGCACACTTTATACCATGTCATAAAAGCGATGATGCTGTTAATGTTGCTGATTTGTTCTTTCGTGAAATTATTCGCTTACATGGTGTGCCAAATACTATTGTTTCAGATCGTGATACTAAATTTCTTAGCCACTTTTGGAGATGTTTATGGGCTAAGTTGGGGACTAAACTGCTTTTTAGTACTACTTGTCACCCCCAAACTGATGGACAAACTGAAGTAGTCAATAGAACGTTGTCTACTATGCTTAGGGCTGTTTTGAAGAATAATAAGAAAATGTGGGAGGAATGCTTGCCTCATATTGAATTTGCTTATAATCGTTCATTGCATTCTACTACTAAGATGTGCCCTTTTGAAGTTGTGTATGGTTTCCTACCTCGTGCACCTATTGATTTGTTGCCTCTTCCATCTTCGGAGAAGGTTAATTTTGATGCTAAACAACGTGCTGAATTGATTTTAAAAATGCATGAGTTAACTAAGGAAAACATTGAGCGTATGAATGCTAAATATAAACTTGCTGGAGATAAGCATAGAAAACATGTTGTGTTTGCACCTGGAGATCTTGTTTGGTTACATTTGCGTAAGGATAGATTTCCTGATTTGCGCAAATCAAAGCTAATGCCACGTGCTGATGGTCCCTTTAAGGTGTTAGAGAAAATAAATGATAATGCATATAAACTTGAGCTGCCTGCAGATTTTGGGGTTAGTCCCACTTTTAACATTGCAGATTTGAAGCCTTATTTGGGTGAGGAAGATGAACTTCCGTCGAGGACGACTTCATTTCAAGAAGGGGAGGATGATGAGGACATCAATACAATTGTTACACCCACAGCCCCTGCTGCTATACATACTGGACCAATTACTAGAGCTCGTGCACGCCAACTAAATTACCAGGTACTTTCGTTTCTTGGTAATGATTCTAATGTTCATGAGAATATGATGCTGCCTAAATTGGATACACTTGTTTTGCTTACAAATGAAGGGCCTAGCTTGGAGAAGGATGAACATTGTAGCAAGAACAAGCATGGAGATGATGGCATGCGCAAGGGAAACAAGAACGGAGTTACAAGTGATGATTTCAGGACTTTGAAGCCACCATAATGGGTGCATGAAGCCTTGGACGAAATATACAAGACGCCACTTCATAAATTTCGTCCCGAGGCTATTTTAGGTGCTGCGTCACCTTATTATTGGGCCAGGCCCATGTAATTTCGAAATACATCAGTATAGGCTATTTTTAGAGTCCGTATGTGTGGGGAAACAAGAGATAGGGTTGATTTCGGACCCCTCCACCAAGGGCCACGAAATTCCCCCCTCTTCCTCCATATATACAGCCCTTAGGGCATCGTTTAGACTTTGGGTTTTGTTTAGATTAAAAGTTCGCCATAGCTGCAACTTCGCGTACTTCGTTTGTGTTCAACGACCAGACAAAGGCGTCACAGAACCCCACCTTGATCAATAAAGCTTTCATCTTATATTCGCAATATCCAGATTGCAATCTTAGTTTCTTGCTTGTTCTTTGTTTGCTCGCAGGAAACAGACCCTCGTGGTCAGGTTGATCGTGCTCCGGCGTGGTCAATAACCTCTCGGAGTTGGTTTAGCGATTGCTAAGGCGCGACGTCCTCGCATGATGAGGACATCAATACAATTGTTACACCCACAGCCCCTGCTGCTATACATACTGGACCAATTACTAGAGCTCGTGCACGCCAACTAAATTACCAGGTACTTTCGTTTCTTGGTAATGATTCTAATGTTCATGAGAATATGATGCTGCCTAAATTGGATACATTTGTTTTGCTTACAAATGAAGGGCCTAGCTTGGAGAAGGATGAACATTGGAGCAAGAACAAGCATGGAGATGATGGCATGCGCAAGGGGAACAAGAACGGAGTTACAAGTGATGATTTCAGGACTTTGAAGCCACCATAATGGGTGCATGAAGCCTTGGACGAAATATACAAGATGCCACTTCATAAATTTCGTCCCGAGGCTATTTTAGGTGCTGCGTCACCTTATTATTGGGCCAGGCCCATGTAATTTCGAAATACATAAGTATAGGCTATTTTTAGAGTCCGTATGTGTGGGGAAACAAGAGATGGGGTTGATTTCGGACCCCTCCACCAAGGGCCACGAAATTCCCCCCTCTTGCTCCATATATACAGCCCTTAGGGCATCGTTTAGACTTTGGGTTTTTCTTAGATTAAAAGTTCGCCATAGCTGCAACTTCGCGTACTTCGTTTGTGTTCAACGACCAGACCAAGGCGTCACAGAACCCCACCTTGATCAATAAAGCTTTCATCTTATATTCGCAATATCCAGATTGCAATCTTAGTTTCTTGCTTGTTCTTCGTTTGCTCGCAGAAACAGACCCTCGTGGTCAGGTTGATCGTGCTCCGGCGTGGTCAATAACCTCTCGGAGTTGGTTTAGCGATTGCTAAGGCGCGACGTCCTCGCACGTTCGTAGTCGGATCGTCAAAGTCGACTTCCACCAAAGCGATATCCATCATCTCATCGAAAGACGGGACACCTCCGCCTCTATCAAGGATGAACATTGGAGCAAGAACAAGCATAGAGATGATGGCATGCGCAAGGGGAACAAGAATGGAGTTACAAGTGATGATTTCAGGTCTTTGAAGCCACCATAACGAGTGCATGAAGCCTTGGATGAAATATACAAGATGTCACTTCATAAATTTCGTCCAGAGGCTATTATAGGTGCTATGTCACCTTTTTATTGGGCCAGGCCCATGTAATTTCGAAATACATAAGTATAGGCTATTTTTAGACTCTGTATGTGTGGGGGAACAAGAGATAGGGTTGATTTCGGACCCCTCCACCAAGGGCCACGAAATTCCCCCTCTCTTCATCCATATATACAGCCCTTAGGGCACCGTTTAGACTTTGGGGTTTTGTTTAGATTAAAGTTCGCCATACCTGCAACTTTGCGTACTTCGTTTGTGTTCAACGACCAGACAAAGGCGTCACAGAACCCCACCTTGATCAATAAAGCTTTCATCTTATATTCGCAATATCCATATTGCAATCTCAGTTTCTTGCTTGTTCTTCGTTTGCTCGCAGGAAACAGACCCTCGTGGTCAAGTTGATCGTGCTTCGGCATGGTCAATAACCTCTCGGAGTTGGTTTAGCGATTGCTAAGGCGCGACGTCCTCGCACGTTCGTAGTCGGATCGTCAAAGTCGACTTCTACCAAAGCGAAATCCATCATCTCATCGAAAGACGGGACACCTTTGCCTCTATCAAGTGGTATCAGATTTCCAGGTTGCTCGGTGAGATTTTACAGTTTTTCGTAGTTTAGATCAAGTCTGTTCTTCATACCTACAGTCCACGAAAAGCCAAAAAAAATTAGGGTTAGTCATCATATCCGAACCAATCCGAGTTCTTGTCATATTAGGTTTGTTTTCGAGATCCAGCTAGTTTCCGATTCGTGTTTCCTTGCCGGAGTAGGTTTCGGAAAAAAAACGCACTTGACAAAAACGCACCCTCCGTTAGGTTGCAAATATGTCTAGCCAATATTCAGGTTTTCAGCAAAGATTACGAACTAACCATATTCAAAATAACACTTAGGTCTCATATTTACTCATATCAATGGCATAATCAACCAGCGAGCAATAATAATGAATCTTAGATGATAACACTTTCAAAACAATCATGATATAATATGACATAATGGTATCTCGACCCTTTCTAAGACTGCAAAACGTAAATATAGAGCACCCCTGAAGATTAAGGGCTGACTAGACA
This sequence comes from Triticum dicoccoides, assembly GCF_002162155.2. Taxonomy (NCBI): domain Eukaryota; kingdom Viridiplantae; phylum Streptophyta; class Magnoliopsida; order Poales; family Poaceae; genus Triticum; species Triticum dicoccoides. Next base: position 122,693 of record NW_021283965.1, read on the forward strand.
TTATAATTCATGGCAAAAAAGATCCAGTCACACTCATACTCAACATCAATTAATAACAAAGCATATATATGACAATAGTGGTCTCTAGTTGGTGCTTTTGATAAGAGGATGATGACTCAACAATAAAAGTTAATAGATAGACCCTTTGTAGAGGGAAGCAGGGATTTGCAGAGGTGCCGTAGCTCGAAGCTTTTAAAACAGAGATGAATATAATTTTGAGCAGTATGCCTTCATTGTCAACATAACACCCAGGAGATCTCACTATCTTCCATGCTAGATACATTATAGGCGGTTCCCAAACAGAATGGTAAAGTTTTACTCCCCCTCCACCAGCAATACAACTCCACGGCTAGCCAAATCCACGGGTACCGTCCATACCAACAACAGTCCAGGGGGAGTTTTGTTTCACTATTATAATTGGATTTGATATTGAGCATGGAACTGGGCATCCCGATTTGATAGAGGCAAAGGTGTCCCGTCTTTCGATGAGATGGTGATTGTCGTTTTGGGAGGAGTAGACTTTGACGATCCGACTACGTACGTGCGAGGACATCGCGCCTTAGCAATCGCTAAACCAACAACGAGAGATTATTGACCACGCCGGAGCACAATCAACCTGACCACGAGGGTCTATTTCCTGCGAGAAAACGAAGAACAAGCAAGAAACTGAGGTTGCAATCCAGATATTGCAAATATAAGATGAAAGCTTTATTGATTAAGATGGGGTTCTGTGACGTCCTGGTCTGGTCGTTGAACACAAACGAAGTACGCGAAGTTGCAGCTATGGCGAACTTTTAATCTAAACAAAACCCCAAAGTCTAAACGGTGCCCTAAGGGATGTATATATGGAGGAAGAGGGGGGTGATTTCGTGGCCCTTGGTGGAGGGGTACGAAACCAACCCTATCTCTTGTTTCCCCACACATACAGACTCTAAAAATAGCCTATACTTATGTATTTCGAAATTACATGGGCCTGGCCCAATAAAAAGGTGACGCAGCACCTAGAATAGCCTATGGACGAAATTTATGAAGTGACATCTTGTATACTTCGTCCAAGGCTTCATGCACTCGTTATGGTGGCTTCAAAGCCATGAAATCATCACTTGTAACTCCGTTCTTGTTCCCCTTGTGCATGCCATCATCATTCTTGTTCTTGCTCCAATGTTCATCCTTCTCCAAGCTAGGCCCTTCATTCGTAAGCAAAACAAATGTATCCAATTTAGGCAACATCATATTCTCATGAACATTAGAATCATTACCAAGAAAATGAAAGTACCTGGTAATTTATTTGGCATGCGCGAGCTCTAATAATTGGTCCAGTATGTCTAGTGATAGAGGCAAAGGTGTCCCATCTTTCGATGAGATGATGGATATCGCTTTGGTGGCAGTCGACTTTGATGATCCGACTACGAACGTGCGAGGACGTCGCGCCTTAGCAATCGCTAAACCAACTCCAAGAGGTTATTGACCACGCCGGAGCACGATCAACCTGACCACGAGGGTCTGTTTCCTGCGAGCAAACGAAGAACAAGCAAGAAACTGAGATTGCAATCTGGATATTGCGAATATAAAATGAAAGCTTTATTGATCAAGGTGGGGTTCTGTGACGCCTTTGTCTGGTCGTTGAACACAAACGAAGTACGCGAAGTTGCAGCTATGGTGAACTTTTAATCTAAACAAAACCCAAAGTCTAAACGGTGCCCTAAGGGCTGTATATATGGAGGAAGAGAGAGGGAATTTCGTGGCCCTTGGTGGAGGGGTCCGAAATCAACCCTATCTCTTGTTTCCCCACACATACGGACTCTAAAAATAGCCTATACTTATGTATTTCGAAATTACATGGGCCTGGCCCAATAAAAAGGTGACGCGGCACCTATAATAGCCTCGGGACAAAATTTATGAAGTGGCATCTTGCATATTTCGTCCAAGGCTTCATGCACCCATTATGGTGGCTTCAAAGTCCTGAAATCATCACTTGTAACTCCGTTCTTGTTCCCCTTGCGCATGCCATCATCTCCATGCTTGTTCTTGCTCCAATGTTCATCCTTCTCCAAACTATGCCCTTCATTTGTAAGCAAAACAAATGTATCCAATTTAGGCAGCATCATATTCTCATGAACATTAGAATCATTACCAAGAAACGAAAGTACCTGGTAATTTAGTTGGCGTGCACGAGCTCTAGTAATTGGTCCAGTATGTATAGCAGCAGGGGCTGTGGGTGTAACAATTGTATTGATGTCCTCATCATCCTCCCCTTCTTGCAATGAAGTCGTCCTCGACGGAAGTTCATCTTCCTCACCCAAATAAGGCTTCAAATCTGCAATGTTAAAAGTGGGACTAACCCCAAAATCTACAGGCAGCTCAAGTTTATATGCATTATCATTTATTTTCTCTAACACCTTAAAGGGACCATCAGCACGTGGCATTAACTTTGATTTGCGCAAATCAGGAAATCTATCCTTACGCAAATGTAACCAAACAAGATCACCAGGTGCGAACACAACATGTTTTCTACCCTTATCTCCAGCAAGTTTATATTTAGCATTCATACGCTCAATGTTTTCCTTAGTTAACTCATGCATTTTTAAAATCAATTCAGCACGTTGTTTAGCATCAAAATTAACCTTCTCCGAAGATGGAAGAGGCAACAAATCAATAGGTGCACGAGGTAGGAAACCATACACAACTTCAAAAGGGCACATCTTAGTAGTAGAATGCAATGAACGTTTATAAGCAAATTCAATATGAGGCAAGCATTCCTCCCACATTTTCTTATTATTCTTCAAAACAGCCCTAAGCATAGTAGACAACGTTCTATTGACTACTTCAGTTTGTCCATCAGTTTGGGGCTGACAAGTAGTACTAAAAAGCAGTTTAGTCCCCAACTTAGCCCATAAACATCTCCAAAAGTGGCTAAGAAATTTAGTATCACGATCTGAAACAATAGTATTTGGCACACCATGCAAGCGAATAATTTCACGAAAGAACAAATCAGCAACATTAACAGCATCATCGCTTTTATGACATGGTATAAAGTGTGCCATTTTCGAGAATCTATCCACGACAACAAATATGCTATCCCTCCCCTTCTTTGTTCGAGGTAAACCTAAAACAAAGTCCATAGATATATCCTCCCAAGGAACACTAGGTACAGGCAAAGGCATATATAAACCATGAGGATTGAGTCGTGAGTTAGCTTTTTGACATGTAGTGCAGCGAGCAATAAAACGCTCAACATCCCGTCTCATCTTTGGCCAAAAGAAATGTGTAGCAAGTACGTCCTCCGTCTTCTTCACGCCAAAGTGTCCCATTAATCCTCCTCCATGCGCCTCCTGCAACAACAAAACACGAATGGAGCTAGCTGGAATGCATAGCTTGTTAGCACGAAACACAAATCCATCGTTAACAACAAACTTGTTCCACATTCTTCCTTCTTTACAATTCTGCATTACATCTTTAAAATCAGCATCATGCACATATTGATCTTTGATGGTCTCCAAACCAAATATTTTGAAGTCAAGTTGTGAAAGCATAGTATAGCGACGAGACAATGCATCAGCAATAACATTTTCTTTTCCCTTCTTGTGTTTAATGACATAAGGGAAAGTCTCAATGAATTCAACCCATTTAGCATGTCTACGATTTAGTTTAGCTTGACTTCTAATATGTTTCAAAGATTCATGATCAGAATGTATAACAAATTCTTTGGGCCATAAATAATGTTGCCATGTTTCTAAAGTCCGAACAAGAGCATATAATTCTTTATCATAAGTAGAATAATTCAGACTAGGCCCACTCAATTTTTCAGAAAAGTATGCAACAGGTTTGCCATCTTGTAATAACACACCTCCTAATCCAATTCCACTAGCATCACATTCAAGCTCAAAAGTCTTATTAAAATCAGGAAGTTGGAGTAAAGGAGCATGTGTCAACTTATCTTTCAATACCGTGAAGGCTTCTTCCTGTGCGGTACCCCAAAGAAAAGGCACATCTTTCTTTGTAAGCTCATTGAGAGGTGCAGCAATGGTGCTGAAATCTCTCACAAAACGCCTATTGAATCCAGCGAGGCCAAGAAAACTCCTCACGTGTGTGACCGTTTTGGGCTGCGGCCAACTCTCAATAGCTTCAATCTTGGCTTTATCAACTTCAATTCCCTGTGGAGTAACAACATAGCCAAGAAAAGATACTCGGTCGGTGCAAAAGGTGCACTTCCCAAGGTTACCAAACAAACGTGCATCACGTAGAGCAATAAAAACAGCACGTAAATGTTCCAAATGTTCTTCCAAAGATCTGCTATAAATCAATATGTCATCAAAGTAAACTACCACAAATCGTCCAATGAAAGCACGTAAAACTTCGTTCATTAATCTCATGAAAGTACTAGGTGCATTAGTTAACCCAAAAGGCATGACTAACCACTCATATAATCCAAACTTAGTTTTAAATGCTGTTTTCCATTCATCTCCCAATTTCATACGAATTTGATGGTAGCCACTACGCAAATCAACTTTGGAGAATATTGTAGAGCCACTCAATTCATCAAGCATATCATCTAGCCTAGGAATAGGATGACGATAACGAATAGCAATATTATTAATGCCTCTACAATCAACACACATACGTGATATACCATCCTTTTTCGGCACTAGAATAATAGGAACAGCACAAGGACTAAGGGATTCGCGTATATAACCTTTGCCGAGCAGCTCCTGACGCATAATCTCCTTCGTCTCCTCTGGATTGGTACGGTATGGTGCACGGTTTGGCAGTGAAGCACCGGGAATTAAGTCAATCTGATGCTCAATCCCTCGAATAGGCGGTAATCCCGGTGGCACGTCTTGTGGAAAAACGTCAGCGAACTCCGGCAAAATGTTAGTGATAACAGGAGGCAAAGAGGAAGGCACGTCCTCGAATGAAAATAATGCCTCTTTGCAAACAAAAGCATAGCAAACAGATTTGCTGAAATCTAGCTCATCAATATCAGATTTAGTGGCAAGTAAACATGCACTTTTCAATTTAATTTCAGAAACAACACTAGATGGTTTACTATTAGGCTTCATTTGCTGCTCAAATTCTTTTGCCACAATCTGATTTTCACTCTTATTTTTCTACTGTTTTGCTTTATTAGCTCTATTAATATCATCTTTCAAAATGGAATCAGGAGTCATAGGAAGCAAAGTAATATTTTTATCCTTATGAACAAGAGTATACTGATTGTTTCTACCATGGTGTACAGAATTTTTATCAAATTGCCATGGTCGACCAAGTAATAAGGAACATGCTCGCATAGGTACCACATCACAATCAACATAATCAGCATATGTAGAGATACTAAAATGCACACGAACAGTACGTGTTACCTTACCCTTGCCGCTGTTGTTGAACCATTGGATGTAGTAAGGATGTGGATGTGGTCTTGGGGTGAGACATAGCTTCTCCACTGATAGAGGCAAAGGTGTCCCATCTTTCGATGAGATGATGGATATCGCTTTGGTGGCAGTCGACTTTGACGATCCGACTACGAACGTGCGAAGACGTCGCGCCTTAGCAATCGCTAAACCAACTCCGAGAGGTTATTGACCACGCCGGAGCACGATCAACCTGACCACGAGGGTCTGTTTCCTGCGAGCAAACGAAGAACAAGCAAGAAACTGAGATTGCAATCTGGATATTGCGAATATAAGATGAAAGCTTTATTGATCAAGGTGGGGTTCTGTGACGCCTTTGTCTGGTCGTTGAACACAAACGAAGTACGCAAAGTTGCAGGTATGGCGAACTTTAATCTAAACAAAACCCCAAAGTCTAAACGGTGCCCTAAGGGCTGTATAATGGATGAAGAGAGGGGGAATTTCGTGGCCCTTGGTGGAGGGGTCCGAAATCAACCCTATCTCTTGTTTTCCCACACATACGAACTCTAAAAATAGCCTATACTTATGTATTTCGAAATTACATGGGCCTGGCCCAATAATAAGGTGACGCAGCACCTATAATAACCTCGGGACGAAATTTATGAAGTGGCATCTTGTATATTTCGTCCAAGGCTTCATGCGCCCATTATGGTGGCTTCAAAGTCCTGAAATCATCACTTGTAACTCCATTCTTGTTCCCCTTGCGCATGCCATCATCTCCATGCTTGTTCTTGCTCCAATGTTCATCCTTCTCCAAGCTAGGCCCTTTATTTGTAAGCAAAACAAATGTATCCAATTTAGGCAGCATCATATTCTCATGAACATTAGAATCATTACCAAGAAATGAAAGTACCTGGTAATTTAGTTGGCGTGCGCGAGCTCTAGTAATTGGTCCAGTATGTATAGCAGCAGGGCCTGTGGGTGTAACAATTGTATTGATGTCCTCATGATGAGGACATCAATACCATTGTTACACCCACAGGACATCAATACCATTGTTACACCCACAGCCCCTGCTGCTATACATACGGGACCAATTACTAGAGCTCGCGCACGCCAATTAAATTATTAGGTACTTTCATTTCTATGTAATGATTCTAATGTTCATGAGAATATGATGCTGCCTAAATTGGATACATTTGTTTTGCTTACAAATGAAGGGCATAGTTTGGAGAAGGATGAACATTGGAGCAAGAACAAGCATGGAGATGATGCCATGCGCAAGGGGAACAAGAACGGAGTTACAAGTGATGATTTCAGGACTTTGAAGCCACCATAATGGGTGCATGAAGCCTTGGACGAAATATACAAGATGCCACTTCATAAATTTCGACCCGAGGCTATTTTAGGTGCTGCGTCACCTTATTATTGGGCCAGGCCCATGTAATTTCGAAATACATAAGTATAGGCTATTTTTAGAGTCCGTATGTGTGGGGAAACAAGAGATAGGGTTGATTTCGGACCCCTCCACCAAGGGCCACGAAATTCCCCCTCTCTTCCTCCATATATACAGCCCTTAGGGCACCGTTTAGACTTTGGGTTTTGTTTAGATTAAAAGTTCGCCATAGCTGCAACTTCGCGTACTTCGTTTGTGTTCAACGACCAGACAAAGGCGTCACAGAACCCCACCTTGATCAATAAAGTTTTCATCTTATGATAGAGGCGAGGGTGTCCCGATCTTTCGATGAGATGATAACTATCGATTTGGTGGAGACGACTTTGACGATCCGACTACAAACGTGCACGACGTTGCGCCTTAGCAATCGCTAAACCAATCCCCTGAGGTTACTGACGCTGCCGGAAGCACGGTCAGCCTGACCACGAAGGTCTATTCCTGCAAGCAATCGAAGAACGAGCAAGAATACGATAAAGCAATCTGAATATTGCAAATATATATGAGGTATTGATAATGGTGGGGATCTGGAAGCGGTCTTGGTCTGGTCGTTGGACACAAACGAAGTACACGAAGTTGCAATGGCTAACTTTTAACTAAACAAATCCCAAGGAAAAGCTACTAGATGGATCTACTTATATAGGAGCAAGGGGTGGCGACCAAGGAGGTGGGAGGACGTCCCAAGGCAGCCTAAAACTAAATCTAGGTCGTACAAGGCCAATGGGCCCAAGTGGAGGTGATGTAACACCTTTGGACTTGTAGTTTGACTCGGATTCTGCTGCAGCATCAGATTGTTTCGTCCACAACTCAACGCTCTGGACGAATTTGAAGGTGATTCCAATTGGGTTGGAAAGTGCACGAAATCTAGTTTCCAACAAAAAAAGAATCACCCAATTCGGAGTCCGTATGAAAAACTTGTGTGCGTTTTGAGTCAGGTATGTCTGTGCAGTCCGAATCTGAATCCAGAACGTGAGAGACTTGGACTCTATCTTCTCTTGGGCCAAAAGTGACGTGAGAGAACTTTTTGGACAGCAAATAAACATCTCTTTCTTCCTTATCTTCATATGTGGATTGTACAAATGTCCCATACACCTGCAATTAGACAAAACACAAAAGTGTGTGAAGTATTTTTGTTCTGGATAACACAAATAGATTATTGAATAGTTTGCACTAGAAATCACCTGACAAATATGCATATATGCAATATTTTTGGTCATATCCAAGGTAGTCATGTCCTCATCATCCTCCCCTTCTTGAAAATAAAGCCGTCCTCGGCGTTGCTTAATTTGAAATGTGGCTAACAAAAAAGACAAGGTGTACATGTTGTATATGTATATGTCATCCATTTTTACTTCCCTTGATTTTTGCATATATGACACATGAATAGATGAGTAACTTGCATAGTTCATAAAATCTAAAGCCAAAAAATTAGCACAAGAAGTAGAAGGCATGAAAATATTGCAACTTAGTTTGCACATATAAGTGAAGCTCTTATTCATTTCAAAAGATTGACAATGTTCATCATTAAACCATCCCAACATTGGTGAATAAACCTTACTTGCATCAAATTTACATGCTACAACATGCTTAAATAAGCAAACATGCAATAAGTCATTCAACACAGAATCATCACCAAGATTAGAGGTCATATCAAAATGATTAAACATTGGTTCTTTTGCATCAATAGTTAATTCAATGGGTGCACTCAAAATTGTTGGTATTTCAATTGTTTGATCACATGGCAAAGTCAAATTATCAACGTAGTCCTCTAAAATAGGTGGTGTGATTAAAGTAGTGGGTAGCTCATCAGATGGTGCATTCAAATTGACAAGGCATTCATCATTCTCATGTAGAGATGGAAGATCAGTACCTTTGTCATTACCTCTTATGATCAACTCAGATGATGTAGCCACTCTCGGGGGCGATGTGTCACATGGTGGAGGTGATGTAGTCCTGACAACAACGGATGTGGTTGTCATAGTATGCCTAGTAGTTGAAGGAACAATCATATCAACTCTTGGAATGTGCACTGTGCGCTTGTTCTCCTCGTGGCCAACACGTCGTTTTATTTCCTGTTCAGCTTTGCAAGCAAGATGAAACAAATGGTCCATAGGATAACACTCTTCATGAATTAGTATCTCTTGAATATCACGGTTTAATCCTCCCCAGAATCTATCCATAAAATCATCTTCACTTTCTTCTAAAGAGGAATGCAACAAGGTAGTTTGTAAATCATCATAATATTTTGTTACAGTTTCACTACCTTGTTTTAAGTGTTGCAACTTCTTAATCATGTCACGAGTATAATAAGCAGGGACGAAAGTATGTCGCATGGCAAGTTTCAAATCATCCCAAGTAGTAGGTATATAATCAGGGTGTAACCGACAATATTCACTCCACCAAACCAAAGCATAACCAGTGAAAGAACCAACCGCAACCTTAACCTTTTTATGTTCATTGAAATTATGGGAAGCAAATATATTTTTTATGTCGAACTCCCATTCAATATATAAAGCAGGTTTAAAACGGCCATTAAATGGTGGTATAGATACATTAACCTGATCATGTGCATTTGGATATTTGTGCACCTCTCGTGACGGTTGTGGTATTTGCAAAGGTGGTGGCACGTCTCCCGCGATCGACAAAGCCCATGAATTGACTCTGGATCCTGTCATGATTAGTAGAACAAGAAACAGAACCAATCTCCTGAGGTTACTGACGATGCCGGAAGCACGGTCAGCCTGACCACGAAGGTCTATTCCTGCAAGCAATCGAAGAACGAGCAAGAATATGTAAAGCAATCTGAATATTGCAAATATATATGAGGTATTGATAATGGTGGGGATCCGTAAGCGGTCTTGGTCTGGTCGTTGGACACAAACGAAGTACACGAAGTTGCAATGGCTAACTTTTAACTAAACAAATCCCAAGGAAAAGCTACTAGATGGATCTACTTATATAGGAGCAAGGGGTGGCGGCCAAGGAGGTGGGAGGACGTCCCAAGGCAGCCTAAAACTAAATCTAGGTCGTACAAGGCCAATGGGCCCAAGTGGAGGTGATGTAACACCTTTGGACTTGTAGTTTGACTCGGATTCTGCTGCAGCATCAGATTGTTTCGTCCACAACTCAACGCTCCGGACGAATTTGAAGGTTATTCCAATTGGGTTGGAAAGTGCACGAAATCTAGTTTCCAACAAAAAAAGAATCACCCAATTCGGAGTCCGTATGAAAAACTTGTGTGCGTTTTGAGTCAGGTATGTCTGTGCAGTCCGAATCTGAATCCAGAACGTGAGAGACTTGGACTCTATCTTCTCTTGGGCCAAAAGTGACGTGAGAGAACTTTTTGGACAGCAAATAAACATCTCTTTCTTCCTTATCTTCATATGTGGATTGTACAAATGTCCCATACACCTGCAATTAGACAAAACACAAAAGTGTGTGAAGTATTTTTGTTCTGGATAACACAAATAGATTATTGAATAGTTTGCACTAGAAATCACCTGACAAATATGCATATATGCAATATTTTTGGTCATATCCAAGGTAGTCATGTCCTCATCATCCTCCCCTTCTTGAAAATAAAGCCGTCCTCGGCGTTGCTTAATTTGAAATGTGGCTAACAAAAAAGACAAGGTGTACATGTTGTATATGTATATGTCATCCATTTTTACTTCCCTTGATTTTTGCATATATGACACATGAATAGATGAGTAACTTGCATAGTTCATAAAATCTAAAGCCAAAAAATTAGCACAAGAAGTAGAAGGCATGAAAATATTGCAACTTAGTTTGCACATATAAGTGAAGCTCTTATTCATTTCAAAAGATTGACAATGTTCATCATTAAACCATCCCAACATTGGTGAATAAACCTTACTTGCATCAAATTTACATGCTACAACATGCTTAAATAAGCAAACATGCAATAAGTCATTCAACACAGAATCATCACCAAGATTAGAGGTCATATCAAAATGATTAAACATTGGTTCTTTTGCATCAATAGTTAATTCAATGGGTCCACTCAAAATTGTTGGTATTTCAGTTGTTTGATCACATGGCAAAGTCAAATTATCAACGTAGTCCTCTAAAATAGGTGGTGTGATCAAAGTAGTGGGTAGCTCATCAGATGGTGCATTCAAATTGACAAGGCATTCATCATTCTCATGTAGAGATGGAAGATCAGTACCTTTGTCATTACCTCTTATGATCAACTCAGATGATGTAGCCACTCTCGGGGGCGATGTGTCACATGGTGGAGGTGATGTAGTCCTGACAACAACGGATGTGGTTGTCATAGTATGCCTAGTAGTTGAAGGAACAATCATATCAACTCTTGGAATGTGCACCGTGCGCTTGTTCTCCTCGTGGCCAACACGTCGTTTTATTTCCTGTTCATCTTTGCAAGCAAGATGAAACAAATGGTCCATAGGATAACACTCTTCATGAATTAGTATCTCTTGAATATCACGGTTTAATCCTCCCCAAAATCTATCCATAAAATCATCTTCACTTTCTTCTAAAGAGGAATGCAACAAGGTAGTTTGTAAATCATCATAATATTTTGTTACAGTTTCACTACCTTGTTTTAAGTGTTGCAACTTCTTAATCATGTCACGAGTATAATAAGCAGGGACGAAAGTATGTCGCATGGCAAGTTTCAAATCATCCCAAGTAGTAGGTATATAATCAGGGTGTAACCGACAATATTCACTCCACCAAACCAAAGCATAACCAGTGAAAGAACCAACCGCAACCTTAACCTTTTTATGTTCATTGAAATTATGGGAAGCAAATATATTTTTGATGTCGAACTCCCATTCAATATATAAAGCAGGTTTAAAACGGCCATTAAATGGTGGCATAGATACATTAACCTGATCATGTGCATTTGGATGTTTGTGCACCTCTCGTGACGGTTGTGGTATTTGCAAAGGTGGTGGCACGTCTCCCGCGATCGACAAAGCCCATGAATTGACTCTGGATCCTGTCATGATTAGTAGAACAAAAAACAAAACCCAAAAATAATGTTCCTATAACTACTAGGATGTGGTGGTAAATCGCTCACAGTAAAGCAAATATCAATGTCTTACAAGTTCTTACTATTCAGCAGGCGGTGATCGGCAACCAGCGGTGTCAAGTAACTCCGAATATTGAGTAAAGCGATTGCCAGGGGAGCGTATGTATACACGGTATAGAAATGTGTGGAGCTGGGTTGGCTATATATGGTAGCAAAAGATTAGCAATAATCAATTCAAAGATGCAATGTTGAATAAACGCTCAACGACGGTACTATGCTGGTCCTAGGCTAGACCGGACTAGAGACGCGAGCCTAGAACACTAATGAGGTCACGGCGTAGCACAACTAGCATCAATGAAGGATATTAAGTAGCTCTTGACAGCAAGATATAAGTGAAGATAATGATGAAAAACAACTGCCAAGCAGGATATACAACAACTCTCTCTCCAACTTTCCTCTTAAAAAGTTTGACCCAATTTTCTGGTAAATTCTTGCAAAGAATGCTACTAACTCCAGCTTTCCAATGCAAAAGGAATCACTCAATTCCGAGTTGATATGAGGAGTCAAAGAATTCTAAAACTGGCCTGAAAAAATGGAACAAGCTGTGTTCACGAACTTCAGAGGGCAAAAAGACCTATTTAGAAGCCGATTTTGAGGTGTCAAATATTGAACTAGCTTCTGCAACTATTTAGATGTGGCTCGTCTCTAGCTTCAATTTGAGTACTCACGGAGCCAAAACGGACTTCGTATGAGGAAGATACACCTGTTTTACTGAACAGTGCCCAAAACAGATTCCAATCCGAATTCAGGTACGAGATTGATTCTAGATAGATTCGATTTTTTTTCTCTCCTTTTTTTTCTCACGCTTTTTTTTTCTTTTTCTTCTCTCTCTTTTTCTTTTTTTTCTTTCCTTTTTTCTCTTTTTTTTTCTCTCTCTTTTTTTTCTCCCTCTTTCCAAGACAAACTAGATAAGATGCAGATTGGATCAGGCGAAGATGTGAATGACCTCAACTATGATTATGACAATGAACAGTGCGTAGCACATGGTGGAAATTAATAGATGAGATGGTGGACGGCGGAAGGGATAATGATGCAGCGGCGGCGTGACTAATGTGAACAGAACTCGAAACTCTAAAGGAACTAGACACTAAGACTAGCAACTGACACGACGATGCAACCGACAATTCAACTATGCAAGCAATGAATAGAAAATTGCAAAGGCTCAGACTGGCTTGGATAAAGGATGAACAGATCTAACTTTTTTTTGTGGCTTTTTCTTGGACAATAGGTAAGAAAAAAATCTAATCTAGGAAAAACTGGAAATTCTCACCGAGCAACCTGAAAACTGATACCACTTGATAGAGGCGGAGGTGTCCCGTCTTTCGATGAGATGATGGATATCGCTTTGGTGGAAGTCGACTTTGACGATCCGACTACGAACGTGCGAGGATATATATGAGGTATTGATAATGGTGGGGATCCGGAAGCGGTCTTGGTCTGGTCGTTGGACACAAACGAAGTACACGAAGTTGCAATGGCTAACTTTTAACTAAACAAATCCCAAGGAAAAGCTACTAGATGGATCTACTTATATAGGAGCAAGGGGTGGCGGCCAAGGAGGTGGGAGGACGTCCCAAGGCAGCCTAAAACTAAATCTAGGTCGTACAAGGCCAATGGGCCCAAGTGGAGGTGATGTAACACCTTTGGACTTGTAGTTTGACTCGGATTCTGCTGCAGCATCAGATTGTTTCGTCCACAACTCAACGCTCTGGACGAATTTGAAGGTGATTCCAATTGGGTTGGAAAGTGCACGAAATCTAGTTTCCAACAAAAAAAGAATCACCCAATTCGGAGTCCGTATGAAAAACTTGTGTGCGTTTTGAGTCAGGTATGTCTGTGCAGTCCGAATCTGAATCCAGAACGTGAGAGACTTGGACTCTATCTTCTCTTGGGCCAAAAGTGACGTGAGAGAACTTTTTGGACAGCAAATAAACATCTCTTTCTTCCTTATCTTCATATGTGGATTGTACAAATGTCCCATACATGATAGAGGCGGGGGTGTCCCGATCTTTCGATGAGATGATAACTATCGATTTGGTGGAGACGACTTTGACGATCCGACTACAAACGTGCACGACGTTGCGCCTTAGCAATCGCTAAACCAACTCCGAGAGGTTATTGACCACGCCGGAGCACAATCAACCTGACCACGAAGGTCTATTCCTGCAAGCAATCGAAGAACAAGCAAGAATATGATAAAAGCAATCTGAATATTGCGAGTATATATGAAGTATTGATAAAGGTGGGGATCCGTAAGCGGTCTTGGTCTGGTCGTTGGACACAAACGAAGTACACGAAGTTGCAATGGCTAACTTTTAACTAAACAAATCCCAAGGAAAAGCTACTAGATGGATCTACTTATATAGGAGCAAGGGGTGGCGGCCAAGGAGGTGGGAGGACGTCCCAAGGCAGCCTAAAACTAAATCTAGGTCGTACGAGGCCAATGGGCCCAAGTGGAGGTGATGTAACACCTTTGGACTTGTAGTTTGACTCGGATTCTGCTGCAGCATCAGATTGTTTCGTCCACAACTCAATGCTCCGGACGAATTTGAAGGTGATTCCAACTGGGTTGGAAAGTGCACGAAATCTAGTTTCCAACAAAAAAAGAATCACCCAATTCGGAGTCCGTATGAAAAACTTGTGTGCGTTTTGAGTCAGGTGTGTCTGTGCAGTCCGAATCTGAATCCAGAACGTGAGAGACTTGGACTCTATCTTATCTTGGGCCAAAAGTGACGTGAGAGAACTTTTTGGACAGCAAATAATCATCCCTTTCTTCCTTATCTTCATATGTGGATTGTACAAATGTCCCATACACCTGCAATTAGACAAAACACAAAAGTGTGTGAAGTATTTTTGTTCTGGATAACATAAATAGATTATTGAATAGTTTGCACTAGAAATCACCTGACAAATATGCATATATGCAATATTTTTTGTCATATCCAAGGTAGTCATGTCCTCATCATCCTCCCCTTCTTGAAAATAAAGCCGTCCTCGGCGTTGCTTAATCTGAAATGTGGCTAACAAAAAAGACAAGGTGTACATGTTGTATATGTATATGTCATCCATTTTTACTTCCCTTGATTTTTGCATATATGACACATGAATAGATGAGTAACTTGCATAGTTCATAAAATCTAAAGCCAAAAAATTAGCACAAGAAGTAGAAGGCATGAAAATATTGCAACTCAGTTTGCACATATAAGTGAAGCTCTTATTCATTTCAAAGGATTGACAATGTTCATCATTAAACCATCCCAACATTGGTGAATAAACCTTACTTGCATCAAATTTACATGCTACAACATGCTTAAATAAGCAAACATGCAATAAGTCATTCAACACAGAATCATCACCAAGATTAGAGGTCATATCAAAATGATTAAACATTGGTTCTTTTGCATCAATAGTTAATTCAATGGGTGCACTCAAAATTGTTGGTATTTCAGTTGTTTGATCACATGGCAAAGTCAAATTATCAACGTAGTCCTCTAAAATAGGTGGTGTGATCAAAGTAGTGTGTTGCTCATCAGATGGTGCATTCAAATTGACAAGGCATTCATCATTCTCATGTAGAGATGGAAGATCAGTACCTTTGTCATTACCTCTTAAGATCAACTCAGATGATGTAGCCACTCTCGGGGGCGATGTGTCACATGGTGGAGGTGATGTAGTCCTGACAACAACGGATGTGGTTGTCATAGTATGCCTAGTAGTTGAAGGAACAATCATATCAACTCTTGGAATGTGCATCTGCGCTTGTTCTCCTCGTGGCCAACACGTCGTTTTATTTCCTGTTCAGCTTTGCAAGCAAGATGAAACAAATGGTCCATAGGATAACACTCTTCATGAATTAGTATCTCTTGAATATCACGGTTTAATCCTCCCCAAAATCTATCCATAAAATCATCTTCACTTTCTTCTAAAGAGGAATGCAACAAGGTAGTTTGTAAATCATCATAATATTTTGTTACAGTTTCACTACCTTGTTTTAAGTGTTGCAACTTCTTAATCATGTCACGAGTATAATAAGCAGGGACGAAAGTATGTCGCATGGCAAGTTTCAAATCATCCCAAGTAGTAGGTATATAATCAGGGTGTAACCGACAATATTCACTCCACCAAACTAAAGCATAACCAGTGAAAGAACCAACCGCAATCTTAACCTTTTTATGTTCATCGAAATTATGGGAAGCAAATATATTTTTTATGTCGAACTCCCATTCAATATATAAAGCAGGTTTAAAATGGCCATTAAATGGTGGTATAGATACATTAACCTGATCATGTGCATTTGGATGTTTGTGCACCTCTCGTGACGGTTGTGGTATTTGCAAAGGTGGTGGCACGTCTCCCGCGATCGATAAAGCCCATGAATTGACTGTGGATCCTGTCATGATTAGTAGAACAAGAAACAAAACCCAAAAATAATGTTCCTATAACTACTAGGATGTGGTGGTAAAACGCTCACAGTAAAGCAAATATCAATGTCTTACAAGTTCTTACCATGCAGCAGGCGGTGATCGGCAACCAGCGGTGTCAAGTAACTCCGAATATTGAGTAAAGCGATTGCCAGGGGAGTGTACGTATACACGGTGTAGAAATATGTGGAGCTAGGTTGGCTATATATGGTAGCAAAAGATTAGCAATAATCAATTCAAAGATGCAATGTTGAATAAACGCTCAACGACGGTACTGTGCTGGTCCTAGGCTAGACCGGACTAGAGACGCGAGCCTAGAACACTAATGAGGTCACGGCATAGCACAACTAGCATCAATGAAGGATACTAAGTAGCTCTTGACAGCAAGATATAAGTGAAGATCACAACGGCAGTGAAGATAATGATGAACAACAACTGCCAAGCAGGATATACAACAACTCTCTCTCCAACTTTCCTCTTGAAAAGTTTGAGACAATTTTCTGATAAATTGTTTCAAAGAATGCTACTAACTCAAGCTTTCCAATGCAAAAAGAATCACTCAATTCCGAGTTGATATGAGGAGTCAAAGAATTCTAAAACTGGCCTGAAAAATTGGAACAAGTTGTGTTCACGAACTTCGGAGGACAAAAAGACCTATTTAGAAGCCGATTTTGAGGTGTCAAATATTGAACAAGCTTCTGCAACTATTTAGATGCGGCTCATCGCTATCTTCAATTTGAGTACTCACGGAGCCAAAACTGACTTCGTATGAGGAAGATACACCTGTTTTACTGAACAGTGCGCAAAACAGATTCCAATCCTGATGAGGACATCAATACCATTGTTACACCCTGATAGAGGCAAAGGTGTCCCGTCTTTCGATGAGATGGTGGATTTCGCTTTGGTGGAAGTCGACTTTGACGATCCGACTACGAACGTGCGAGGACGTCGCGCCTTAGCAATCGCTAAACCAACTCCGAGAGGTTATTGACCACGCCGGAGCACGATCAACCTGACCACGAGGGTCTGTTTCCTGCGAGCAAACGAAAAACAAGCAAGAAACTAAGATTGCAATCTGGATATTGCGAATATAAGATGAAAGCTTTATTGATCAAGGTGGGGTTCTGTGACGCCTTTGTCTGGTCGTTGAACACAAACGAAGTACGCGAAGTTGCAGCTATGGCGAACTTTTAATCTAAACAAAACCCAAAGTCTAAACGATGCCCTAAGGGCTGTATATATGGAGGAAGAGGGGGGAATTTCGTGGCCCTTGGTGGAGGGGTCCGAAATCAACCCTATCTCTTGTTTCCCCACACATACGGACTCTAAAAATAGCCTATACTTATGTATTTCGAAATTACATGGGCCTGGCCCAATAATAAGGTGACGCGGCACCTAAAATAGCCTCGGGACAAAATTTATGAAGTGGCATCTTGTATATTTCGTCCAAGGCTTCATGCACCCATTATGGTGGCTTCAAAGTCCTGAAATCATTATTTGTAACTCCGTTCTTGTTCCCCTTGCGCATGCCATCATTTCCATGCTTGTTCTTGCTCCAATGTTCATCCTTCTCCAAGCTAGGCCCTTCATTTGTAAGCAAAACTGATAGAGGCAAAGGTGTCCCGTCTTTCGATGAGAGGATGGATATCGCTTTGGTGGAAGTCGACTTTGACGATCCGACTACGAACGTGCGAGGACGTCGCGCCTTAGCAATCGCTAAACCAACTCCGAGAGGTTATTGACCACGCCGGAGCACGATCAACCTGACCACGAGGGTCTGTTTCCTGCGAGCAAACGAAGAACAAGCAAGAAACTAAGATTGCAATCTGGATATTGCGAATATAAGATGAAAGCTTTATTGATCAAGGTGGGGTTCTGTGACGCCTTTGTCTGGTCGTTGAACACAAACGAAGTACGCGAAGTTGCAGCTATGGCGAACTTTTAATCTAAACAAAACCCCAAAGTCTAAACGATGCCCTAAGGGCTGTATATATGGAGGAAGAGGGGGGGAATTTCGTGGCCCTTGGAGGAGGGGTCCGAAATCAACCCTATCTCTTGTTTCCCCACACATACGGACTCTAAAAATAGCCTATACTTATGTATTTCGAAATTACATGGGCCTGGCCCAATAATAAGGTGACGCAGCACCTAAAATAGCCTCGGGACGAAATTTATGAAGTGGCATCTTGTATATTTCGTCCAAGGCTTCATGCACCCATTATGGTGGCTTCAAAGTCCTGAAATCATCACTTGTAACTCCGTTCTTGTTCCCCTTGCGCATGCCATCATCTCCATGCTTGTTCTTGCTCCAATGTTCATCCTTCTCCAAGCTAGGCCCTTCATTTGTAAGCAAAACAAATGTATCCAATTTAGGCAGCATCATATTCTCATGAACATTAGAATCATTACCAAGAAACGAAAGTACCTGGTAATTTAGTTGGCGTGCACGAGCTCTAGCAATTGGTCCAGTATGTATAGCAGCAGGGGCTGTGGGTGTAACAATTGTATTGATGTCCTCATCAGTGTTCTAGGCTCGCGTCTCTAGTCCGGACTAGCCTAGGACCAGCGCAGTACCGTCGTTGAGCGTTTATTCAACATTGCATCTTTGAATTGATTATTGCTAATCTTTTGCTACCATATATAGCCAACCCAGCTCCACATATTTCTACACCGTGTATACGTACGCTCCCCTGGCAATCGCTACTCAATATTCGGAGTTACTTGACACCGCTGGTTGCCGATCACCGCCTGCTGCATGGTAAGAACTTGTAAGACATTGATATTTGCTTTACTGTGAGCGTTTTACCACCACATCCTAGTAGTTATAGGAACATTATTTTGGGTTTTGTTTCTTGTTCTACTAATCATGAAAGGATCCAGAGTCAATTCATGGGCTTTGTCGATCGCGGGAGACGTGCCACCACCTTTGCAAATACCACAACCGTCACGAGAGGTGCACAAACATCCAAATGCACATGATCAGGTTAATGTATCTATACCACCATTTAATGGCCGTTTTAAACCTGCTTTATATATTGAATGGGAGTTCGACATAAAAAATATATTTGCTTCCCATAATTTCAATGAACATAAAAAGGTTAAGGTTGCGGTTGGTTCTTTCACTGGTTATGCTTGTGTTTGGTGGAGTGAATATTGTCGGTTACACCCTGATTATATACCTACTACTTGGGATGATTTGAAACTTGCCATGCGACATACTTTCGTCCCTGCTTATTATACTCGTGACATGATTAAGAAGTTGCAACACTTAAAACAAGGTAGTGAAACTGTAACAAAATATTATGATGATTTACAAACTACCTTGTTGCATTCCTCTTTAGAAGAAAGTGAAGATGATTATATGGATAGATTTTGGGGAGGATTAAACCGTGATATTCAAGAGATACTAATTCATGAAGAGTGTTATCCTATGGACCATTTGTTTCATCTTGCTTGCAAAGCTGAACAGGAAATAAAACGACGTGTTGGCCACGAGGAGAACAAGCGCACGGTGCACATTCCAAGAGTTGATATGATTGTTCCTTCAACTACTAGGCATACTATGACAACCACATCCGTTGTTGTCAGGACTACATCACCTCCACCATGTGACACATCGCCCCCGAGAGTGGCTACATCATCTGAGTTGATCATAAGAGGTAATGACAAAGGTACTGATCTTCCATCTCTACATCAGAATGATGAATGCCTTGTCAATTTGAATGCACCATCTGATGAGCTACCCACTACTTTGATCACACCACCTATTTTAGAGGACTACGTTGATAATTTGACTTTGCCACGTGATAGAGGCAAAGGTGTCCCGTCTTTCGATGAGATGGTGGATTTCGCTTTGGTGGAAGTCGACTTTGACGATCCGACTACGAACGTGCGAGGACGTCGCGCCTTAGCAATCGCTAAACCAACTCCGAGAGGTTATTGACCACGCCGGAGCACGATCAACCTGACCACGAGGGTCTGTTTCCTGCGAGCAAACGAAGAACAAGCAAGAAACTAAGATTGCAATCTGGATATTGCGAATATAAGATGAAAGCTTTATTGATCAAGGTGGGGTTCTGTGACGCCTTTGTCTGGTCGTTGAACACAAACGAAGTACGCGAAGTTGCAGCTATGGCGAACTTTTAATCTAAACAAAACCCAAAGTCTAAACGATGCCCTAAGGGCTGTATATATGGAGGAAGAGGGGGGAATTTCGTGGCCCTTGGTGGAGGGGTCCGAAATCAACCCTATATCTTGTTTCCCCACACATACGGACTCTAAAAATAGCCTATACTTATGTATTTCGAAATTACATGGGCCTGGCCCAATAATAAGGTGACGCAGCACCTAAAATAGCCTCGGGACGAAATTTATGAAGTGGCATCTTGTATATTTCGTCCAAGGCTTCATGCACCCATTATGGTGGCTTCAAAGTCCTGAAATCATCACTTGTAACTCCGTTCTTGTTCCCCTTGCGCATGCCATCATCTCCATGCTTGTTCTTGCTCCAATGTTCATCCTTCTCCAAGCTAGGCCCTTCATTTGTAAGCAAAACAAATGTATCCAATTTAGGCAGCATCATATTCTCATGAACATTAGAATCATTACCAAGAAACGAAAGTACCTGGTAATTTTGGCCTACCATTACGAATATATACCTGAGGTCGACCAGCTGGTGGTGGTACAGGTGGCTGCACGTAGTGTTGATTTTGATCAACCTCATCCTCATAATCTCCCACATAATCATCTTCCTCCGCATCAGCAGCAGGAGCCACAGAAGTATCAACAGCAGCACCAACAGTTTGGCCAAACGCAAGAGGAACACGGCTTGCTTGGCGGAGGTCTGCTTCGCGACGTGGAGGTAGTCGTTGTTGTTGTTGTTGTTGGAGAGGTGCGTTAGGTGCAGCGGGTGGTGGTGGTGGAAGACGCGCGAGCAATTCATTAAACTTGTTATCGAGCTTTGTTTCGAACGTCTTCTCAAAGCCAGTGATCTTCTCCATGGCCTCTTCAAAATTGTTCAGCACATCTTGCACCTGTTCAGTCATCATTTGCTGAAACTTATCATGAAGCTCCTTGTTCGATAAATTCTCCCAGTCAATCTCGTCGGCTTGTGATCCTGGCATGGTTAGCAGCAATAGAAACACACAAGACTATGATCCTACAGACTACGAACAAGTGGTGGTGGTGGGTGTCACAAATCCGTCAAGCAAATCTCAAATTCTTACCAGTTCTTACCCAGCAGCTGGCGGTGATCGGCAACCGTTGTAGTCAAAAACTCTCAAAGCTTGGATAGAGCGATTACCAGGGAGAGTCAAACGCACGACGTAGATGTATGTGGAGCTGGGAAGGCTTATAATATGGTAGCAAAAAGGGTCAGCAATAATCAATTCAGAGATGCAAAGTTGAATAAACGCTCAACGACGGTACTGTGCTGGTCCTAGGCTAGACTGTGCTAGAGACGCGAGCCTAGAACACTAACAAAATCACGGCGCGGCACGTAAACAAGGGAAAAGCACACTCTGAATTTTTTTTTTTGCTCTTTTTTTTTGCGCTTTTTTTGCGCTTTTTTTTTTGCGAAAAATCACTATAATGGCGAGTGTCTCAAAACTCTTCCTAGCTCAAACTGACAGGATGGGCACGAAATCTTTTCGACCAATTTTTTTTTTTCGGCTGCCCGGACCCAAAAACTGGAAACAGGTCAAAAAAAACTTCCTATAATGGCACCTGTCTCAAAACACTCAGAAACACCTAAAAATAGGATAGCCAGAAATTTTTTCGAAAAATGCGTTTTCGAAAAATTTTGGGCCTAAACGGAGCGTGGCTACCCGACTCCGGCAAGGAAACACGAATCGGAATCTAGATGGATCTCGAAAACAAACCTAATATGCAAGGAACTCGGATTGATGGTGGATATATGGTGGTGGTATATGGCAGCGGTGGTGGTAGCGGTGGTAGTATATGGATATGGATCGGTGGTGGTATATGGATACGGATTGGTGGTGGTATATGGATACGGATTCGGTGCGGTGGTGGTAGATGGCAGGGGCGATGATGATGGTGCGGCGGCGGCGTGACAACTTATGACCAGAACTCGAAACTCTAAAAGACTAGACTCTAAGACCAGCAACTAGACACGACGATGCAACCGCAAATTCAACAAAGCAAAACCCTAAAAAGATTATGCAAGGCTCAGATTGGTTCGGATATGATGAACTAACGCTAAATTTTTTTTTGTGGCTTTTTCGTGGACTATAGGTATGAAGAGCAGACTCGATCTAAACTACTAAAAAACTGTAAAATCTCACCGAGCAACCTGGAAATCTGATACCACTTGATAGAGGCAAAGGTGTCCCGTCTTTCGATGAGATGGTGGATTTCGCTTTGGTGGAAGTCGACTTTGACGATCCGACTACGAACGTGCGAGGACGTCGCGCCTTAGCAATCGCTAAACCAACTCCGAGAGGTTATTGACCACGCCGGAGCACGATCAACCTGACCACGAGGGTCTGTTTCCTGCGA
>NW_021283966.1:0-3259 GCF_002162155.2 Triticum dicoccoides
TTTTTAGCGAGCTATGGAAAAAATGGTGGAACCGCCACCTTTTGAAGGTGGCGAGGCAACTATAACCGCAATGTCAGCTCTTGCTGCAGTGGGTCAGTACCTGTCCACTAATAGTGCCAAAAGCACGTTCCTGCGTAATATTGGGTTGGTTGTTAAGGCAATATCGTCCAAACTGCCTCATGATCAAGATATGCAAGCTCAAATCAATGGTGTATCTGCGCTCCAGACACAAGTCCATTCCCTAACAAAGACCCTTTGTGAAACAAGGAGAAACATTGCTCAATGTCGTCAAGATATGCATGGTTTTGAAACCAGACTATCAGACATTTGCTATGTTGTTCAGGAGCCTAGAGGAAATGAAGGCAAGGGTTATGGTGCTCCATCGGTCAATACATCATGAAAATGTAACAGTCAGGTCAAATGAACTGAGCTTCTGAACTTCTGGTGGTGCATTTATCTGCTAGACTGTTAAGTTTTATGCCAACCTTCCTTTTGTTATATAGTTGTAATTTGTTTTGGTGCAATACAAAATTTATTCTTAACGTGCAGCCACCGCCTGAAGAAAATAGCAAGCCATTTTTGTATAGTGTAGGGTGTTCCCTATATTTGCACTGGTGGCGATCTTTGATGCCGAGTGGATGTAATCTGTGCAATCGCCTTAATAGCCTAGTGTTAGTTTCGGCCTTATTTATTTCCTAGTCTTCTTTTTCCCTGGTTTGCTAGTGGCCGCAACTACCATGGGCCATATACGGGCCGTAGGATCCATGGGTCTCCTACGGGTCGTTGATAAATGGGCCTATAATCGGTGGGCCTCGGGCCGTCGGATAAATGGGTCTACATGGGCCATAATCAGGCGTAATTGGTATTGGCCCAGCACGGTAACAGGTCGTTAATAGGCCGTAGGACAGTAAAGGCTTAATTCGGTCATAGGCATAACGGGTCATTAATGGGCCAGAATATAGGACGGGCCAGAAACGGCGCAACGGGTTAACAGGCCAGAAACGGGCCGACTCTTGCCATGGGCCGAATTTGGCCCATTAGGGTAACAGTCCAGTAACGGGCCGACTCTTGCCATGGACCGAATTTGGCCCATTAGTGGAACAGGCCAGTAACGGGCCGACTCTTGCCATGGGCCGAATTTGGCCCATTAGGGGAACAGGCCAGTAACGGGCTGGAAGTAATCGAGGGCCGAAAAGGAGCCCAAGAACGTATGGGCCGTCAATAGGCCGAAAGCTAACACGGGCTGGAAACGGCCCATGTAAATCACGGGCCGTTAACGGGTATAAAGAAAACTACTGTTCATTATGGGCTAGAGTCACCGTGGGCCTGTAATGGGCCGAAAGATACGAAGGCCTCATATGGGCCGAAAGACGTCGTGGGCCATACATGGGCCGAAAGTGAAATGGGCTGGTATTATATTCGACGGCCCACATGACGCTGTTGGGCCGATTTCCTTTAGGGCCTAACGGGCCGTGAGTTAACGGCCTGTAAAATGGGATGTTTGCGAAGAGACCATTAACAGGCTTTTCATGGGCCAGCCCGTTAACTTTTGACCAAGTCAAACGGGCCGGCTTTCTAAGCTAAATGGGCCACTGTTGGGCCGTGCCACGTGTCGACATATCATAGGCGCCTATCTGACCCACTGACGAGCTGACACGTGTTTCCTCTAGCCAATGATGATTTTACACGTGGAAAATCCCCATTGGTCGGGGCTGTAAACGGGTTATCGGATCCAAAACCCGACCCGATAGCTTAACGGCGTTCCGTTATGGTGGATGCCACGTGTCGGTCACCCTTGACGAAAGCGATGAGGAGACTGGGAAGTAAAAAGAATTCCTAAGCTCTCCGATATATAATTCCTAAAAGACTCAAAACATTTTTCTAGACACAACTCGGCTGCTAAAAACGATCAAGCAATGGGGCTCCTAAGGTCGGGGAAGGCTCTGATTACCAACTTGTAACACCCTCGATGCGACTATAGCTCCCACGTGTCGAGGCACGACTTAGAGACATAATCGCATTGAAGGCATATGTCGCAAGTTAGGCAATCTTCACAACATCCCATGTAATATGAATAGTAAAGGGAAGAACATAGTTGGCTTACACTCGCCACGTCACATCAAAGTACATAAATAACATTACATCATCCAAAACACTCATGGCCCGACTATGGCGCCAAAATAGAAGAAAACCCAAAATGCGACAACGGTCCCGAATCAAACCCCAACTAGGCACCACTACTGATCATTAGGAAAATACACGTAGTATCGCTGAGAATCCTCGTCGAACTCCCACTTGAGCTCGTACTCGTCACCTGGAGCGGAATCACCTAGACCTGCATCTGGAGTTATAGTATCTGTGAGCCACAGGGACTCAGCAATCTCGCACCCTCGCGATCAAGACTATTTAAGCTTATAGGAAGGGTAAGACAAATATATGTGGAGCTGCAGCAAGCGACTAGCATATATGGTGGCTATCTTATTCGCAAAAGAGAGCGAGAAGAGGAGGCAAAGCACGCGCGAGAAACTAGAGGAACCACCTGCGCAAGCATTACTCCAACACCGTGTCCACTTCCCGGACTCCGCCGAGAAGAGGCCATCACGGTAACACACTCGGTTGATTCATTTTAATTAATTAAGGTTCAAGTTATCAACAACCGGACATTAACAAATTCCCATCTGCCCATAACCGCGGGCACGGCTTTGGAAAGTTCAATCCCTGCAGGGGAGTCCCAACTTAGCCCATGACAAGCTCTCACGGTCAACGAAGGAATAGACCTCCTCCCAAGACATTCCGATCAGACTCGGTATCTCGGTAACTCAAGACACTTCGACAGGTTAAAACAAGACCAGCAACACCGCCCGAATGTGCCAACAAATCCCGATAGGAGCTGCACATATCTCTTTCTCGGGGCACACTCAGATGAGACTAGCTACGAGTAAAACCAACCCTCAAGTTTCCCCGAGGTGGCCCCGCAGGCAGCTCAGTTCGGACCAACACTCAGAGGAGCACTGGCCCGTGGGGGGGCTAAAATAAGATGACCCTTGAGTCTGCAGAACCCAAGGGAAAGAAAAGGCTAGGTGGCAAATGGTAAGACCAATGTTGGGCATTGCTGGACGAGCTTTAATCAAGGCGAAATATCAAGGGGTTCCCATTATAACCCAACCGCGTAAGGAACGCAAAAATCCGGGAACATAACACCGATATGACGGAAACTAGGGCGGCAAGAGTGGAACAAAACACTAGGCGAGAGGCCGAG
>NW_021283966.1:5061-6095 GCF_002162155.2 Triticum dicoccoides
GGCGCGGCGGAGGCAGCGAGCTCCCTGGCGGCGCGCGGGAGGAGGAAGGAGATGGGCGGCGGCGTCGGCGACCTGGGCCGCGGGGGCCCCGCGTGGGCTCGGGCGGGCCTCGGGTGGCGGCGGCGAAGTGGGGCTCGCCCGGGCCACGTGGCAGCGGCTTGTTCGCTGGGGCGGCGGTGGCGGACATGTCCGGCTAGGCTCCGGACATGTCCGTCGGCGGCGCGGAGATGTTTTTTTTAGCTAGGGTTGGACGGGGAGAGATCCAAGATCCGAAAACGGGGGGGGCTATTTATAGGCATAAGTGGAGCTAGGAGAGTCCAAATGAGGTGCGGTTTTCGGCCACGCGATCGTGATCGAACGCTCTAGGACATGGAGCAGAGTTTGGTGGGTTTTGGGCCAAATTGGAGGGGTGTTGGGCTGCAACACACACGAGGCCTTTTCGGTCCCTCGATTAACCGTTGGAGTATCAAACGAAGTCCAAATGATACAGAACTTGACAGGCGGTCTACCGGTAGTTAACCAAGGCCGCTTGGCAAGTCTCGGTCCAATCCGGAAATGTTTAATCCCCACACACGAAAGAAAGCTAGAAGTGACCACCGGAGGAGAAAAAGCGCCAGAATGCAAAACGGACAACGGGGAAAATGCTCGAATGCATGAGATGAACACGTATGCAAATGCAATGCACATGATGACATGATATGAGATGCATGACAAAGAAAACAACACACGGAGACAAAGACCCAAACCTGAGAAATAAATATAACTTAACGCCGGAAACGGCAAGAGTTGGAGTACAAATAGGGAAAGTTACATCTGGGGTGTTACAGGGAGGGAATAGAGGCACCAGGAGAAATTTTCTATGTGTGTGTGGTGTTTGTGTTGGTATGTGTGGGTGTGAGAAGATAATGAGACGTGGGGGCAGAGGGTGTGTCACCGCGTGAGGTCCGGTGGGTCGAGGTGAGGCCCTTCCTTCTGTTCCGTCCTGCGCCACATTGGTCGGCGCGTGACGCATTTAGGAAGACCCATGGATGACT
>NW_021283967.1:0-1321 GCF_002162155.2 Triticum dicoccoides
GTACGCTCCCCTGGCAATCGCTTTACTCAATATTCGGAGTTACTTGACACCGCTGGTTGCCGATCACCGCCTGCTGCATGGTAAGAACTTGTAAGACATTGATATTTGCTTTACTGTGAGCGTTTTATCACCACATCCTAGTAGTTATAGGAACATTATTTTTAGGTTTTGTTTCTTGTTCTACTAATCATGACAGGATCCAGAGTCAATTCATGGGCTTTGTCGATCGCGGGGGACGTGCCACCACCTTTGCAAATACCACAACCGTCACGAGAGGTGCACAAACATCCAAGTGCACATGATCAGGTTAATGTATCTATACCACCATTTAATGGCCGTTTTAAACCTGCTTTATATATTGAATGGGAGTTCGACATAAAAAATATATTTGCTTCCCATAATTTCGATGAACATAAAAAGGTTAAGGTTGCGGTTGGTTCTTTCACTGGTTATGCTTTGGTTTGGTGGAGTGAATATTGTCGGTTACACCCTGATTATATACCTACTACTTGGGATGATTCGAAACTTGCCATGCGACATACTTTCGTCCCTGCTTATTATACTCGTGACATGATTAAGAAGTTGCAACACTTAAAATAAGGTAGTGAAACTGTAACAAAATATTATGATGATTTACAAACTACCTTGTTGCATTCCTCTTTAGAAGAAAGTGAAGATGATTTTATGGATAGATTTTGGGGAGGATTAAACCGTGATATTCAAGAGATACTAATTCATGAAGAGTGTTATCCTATGGACCATTTGTTTCATCTTGCTTGCAAAGCTGAACAGGAAATAAAACGACGTGTTGACCACGAGGAGAACAAGCGCACGATGCACATTCCAAGAGTTGATATGATTGTTCCTTCAACTACTAGGCATACTATGACAACCACATCCATTGTTGTCAGGACTACATCACCTCCACCATGTGACACATCGCCCCTGAGAGTGGCTACATCATCTGAGTTGATCATAAGAGGTAATGACAAAGGTACTGATCTTCCATCTCTACATGAGAATGATGAATGCCTTGTCAATTTGAATGCACCATCTGATGAGCTACCCACTACTTTGATCACACCACCTATTTTAGAGGACTATGTTGATAATTTGACTTTGCCATGTGATCAAACAACTGAAATACCAACAATTTTGAGTGCACCCATTGAATTAACTATTGATGCAAAAGAACCAATGTTTAATCATTTTGATATGACCTCTAATCTTGGTGATGATTCTGTGTTGAATGACTTATTGCATGTTTGCTTATTTAAGCATGTTATAGCATGTAAATTTGATGCAAGTAAGGTTTATTCAC
>NW_021283968.1:0-983 GCF_002162155.2 Triticum dicoccoides
TAGGCTCCAAGGAGCGAGATATTACAAACATGGGTCTCATGACCCAACAATCAGAGCATACAAATCAAAGCACAAGCGGAAGCTATCATGTCTGGGTACAGACATCTATAACTGAAAAGGGCTGAGAAGCCTGACTATCTACCAGATCCTGCCGGGGCACAAGATCGTAGCTGAGGTAACAAGCTAAACGTCGAAGTCCACGCGAAACTAATAGTGAGACCGAAGTCTCTCTGCAAAACATAAAATAGGCAAACGTGAGTACAAATGTACCCAGCAAGACTTACATCAGAACTAACTACATATGCATCATTATCAACAAAGGGGATGGTGGGGTTTAACTGCAGCAAGCCAGCTTTGACTCGGTGGCTATCCTGAACTACGACTGCAAGTAACTCTTTTGAGGTGGCGCACACGAGTCCACATATTCACCATATCAATACACCACTATGGATCCTCTCCCGTCTCCCTACGAGAACGCCATCCATAGCACTCATGCTTATCTTGCGTATTTTAGAGTATCCACTTTCACTTGTCTATGAACTATGCAAGGGGTCCAAGTTTCCATATCCGAGGAATCCGGCTATTCGAATAGATGATGTTAACCCTGCAGGGGTGTACTTCTTCACACACGCTTTCGCCACTTATCGCCCTGTACACGTCATGTACCTCGGCAACCTTCAAGCGGAAGCCAGGCGAGGGAGTCGGCCACGACCTGACTAACCGAACAAGTCTCTAGTCCAGGTTTATCGCCTATTCGGGTTCCATCCGCAAGGAGATCCGGCCGGGGTGTCGCTCACGGCCCCAAACGATGTGAGCAGGGTTCCCAAGCCCACCATCCGGGTGCCACTTGGTACACCGTGCCACTGTGCCTAGTCTGTCCCAAGCCCACCTGTACCGGGTGCCACTTGGTAGACTACTAACACTACCTACAAACACCAGAAACTAGTTGCAACTCCTGGACAGAGATCATGTTGATTAATAAG
>NW_021283969.1:0-14954 GCF_002162155.2 Triticum dicoccoides
AAAAAGAAAAGAAATACGAAAAAATAAAGAAAAATATTCAACAGAAAAAGGTAAAAGAGAAAACAGATTAAGAAAAACTGCAAATAAAAAAGCGAAATCCAGTAAAATCCGGCTCAGGAACCTTCTATAAGCTTCCCAAAACCGATCAGGAAGCTTCTAGGAGGTTTCCAAAACCGGAAACTGCAGGGTTTTATCATGTAAATGGGCCGGTCCATGTTGTTCGCCAGTCGATAGCTCTCTGTCCGAAGCTCCAGCAGTTTGACGCAGCGCGCATCGAATAGGGTTTTCCCATCGAATAGCCATTAAAACAACGAATTCTTGCACGGTGGACCCTGACATTCAGACAAGTTGGACTTGCCTTGCTGACAACTGGGCCACGCACCGAATGGCCATTGAAGCAGAAAAAACAAAGAATGTTGTACTTCGATCACGAGACCTGCAGGTGTCCACTAGCTTGTCAAACCACCACACCATTACCAACTTACTGCTGCTTAAACGTGTCTGTCCTATTTAACGTGAGGCGCCGAATGGGCTCGGCCTGGGTGGGACGAGGGTAAGGGACCTCATTTCCCAGCGCGGCCTTTTCGGCTGGCCCATGCCGGATCGGACAACCCCTTTTTTATTTCATTTTTTTCTTCATTACAATAATTCTGGATTTCAAGTGTAGTTCAAATTTGACTCAGATCTTATTGGATCGGCGAAAATTTTATCTTTTTGATAAGTGGATCGAAATCATTTGACATACAAAAATTTGGTCGATTGTACATTAAATATGGTCTAATAGTTTCGAAAAAATGAAGTGGTGCCATTTTGCAACCAATATTTGGTAGGTTCTTCACCAAAAACCTATTTTTGGCACTCCAAAAATAGAAAAATGATTTTTTTTGCAAAGTAAATAGAAACTCCCGAAACCAACATTGTTTGTCATCCTAATATACAAAAATGTGCACAATATTGGGTCACCTGAACAAATTGCCGGGAAGGAAAATTTTTATGGAGACGGGGATTAAGTTTCTTTTCCTTTTATAGTAGTTTCTTTTCTAGGAATCAGCCCGCTGATCTTACGAAAAGATCAGCCGCCTAGCCAGCCGTTGATTAGCGTTGATTTTGGCCACACGATTCCTGGACCACGCCATCGTTTTTCATCCGGTGGCCGGCGATGCTCCGTTGCAGCACCCGCGAGGTTTCGCCGGCTGGCAATGCTCTATAACAACAACAAAGATACTCTGTTGTAGCACTCGCGAGGTTTCGGAGGCCGGTGATTCGCCATTGCAGCACCCGCGAGGTTTTGGTGGCCCGACGATTCTCCATCGCAGCACCAATGATGCTCCATTGCAGCTCCGGCGGCCCGACGAAGCTCCATTGTAGCCCCCCAGCTCGCTGCGTGGTGGTCATGCGTGCCTGGCAGCGCCGGCCATGAGTCATAGCGAAAGCTCGGGCGATCCGGCGAAGCTCCAGGGCAACACCTTGGCTCATTGCACGGTGGTCATGCGTGCCCGGCGGCGGTGGCCATGGGTCGTAGTGGCTGGCGGCCCAATGAAACTCTATGGCAGCACCTCAGCTCTTTGCGTGGTGGTCATGTGTGCCCGGCGGCGGCGGCCATGGGTCGTAGCGGCCGGCGGCCCGGCGAAATTCCATTGCAGCACCCTATCTCGCTTGGCGGTGGTCATGCAGTTATAGCCCCCCGGCTCACTGTGTGGTGGTCATGTGTGCCCGCCGGCGGTGGCCATGGGTCGTAGTGGCGGTGGTCCAAAGGGTGCAGTAGAGACAACAACTTGCTGCAGCAGGATGAGGGATTGCGCAGAGTCGAGGAGAGATGAGACGATATGGAGGCCACGCGCTGGGAGAGGAAGGAGAGACGAGACGAGACGACAAAGACACGTTAGAAGGCAGACGTATGGATCAGAGCATAAGGGAGATGGAAGAGACACGCCAGGATACGTGGCAGCCGAACGAGCCGGCTGATTCCTTCGTAGAAATCAGTCGATTGATTCTAACAATTTTCCTTTCTTTTAAGAAAAAAAATTAAGAAAGAAATAATAAGAAAGAAAAAAGTGTGAGGTAAAGTCTTTTCTTTAGACAAGTTTTCTTTTGAGAATTTTTTTTTAGATAAGTGTTAGGTTTTTTTTAGACAACCTCGCGAAACTTTATTATCTCGTCACAATGTTTACAGGAACGAAGGGAAGCTCTCCTGGATGGCCTAACTAAACATGGCGACCCAATCCAAGAGTAAGAGAATGTTTCACTAGGTTGTGAGTTTCAAAATTTGAGCTCTACATTAATGAACGCGTTAGGTGAGGTCAGACTCACATTTTGGCGCCCAGTGTTTTGTGTAAGCCCGCGAACGATTTTGTTTGGTTTTCAATCTGATAGCCTGCGAATAATAAATCAAGAAGATCCAGATCGTGAAAGCGAAATCCCACCCACCCACCCTCCCCGAGCTAATCTCTCGATCATCTCTCCCTCTTTCCCGCACCACTCCTCGCCGCCGCCACCACATAGGCGCCCGATCCCGTCTGATTCCGGCGCCCTCTGGCGGCGCCCAACACACCACCGTGCCCCCCTCCCAACGCGCCTTCCTCCCATCGGTCCAGATCCGGCGCGCGCGTCCTCCAGCAGCCAAGCGCGACCCTGCCCAGCAGCTAGGGTTTGGGCCAGCACATCACCGGGCATGGAGCCTCCTCCCGCTGTTTCCTTCTACAACTTCTCTTCTTCTCCTCTTGATTTGTGCGTGTATTGTGTTAATGAAAGGAATTCAAGGCCATGGCCGGAGAGAGAGGAGCTGCTCCTAGTATAGGACGCCATGGAAGGTTGTCCTTGTTCTGTTCTTTTAAATTTTTTTGTTTCTCTTCCCGATCTAGACATGTTGAAGGCTCTGTTTTTTGCAGGTGCTGCTCTGATGAGGAGAAACTGCTGCTGCAGGACGTCCTCCTTCCCTCCTACCCCCACCTAGGGCTCTCGGAGGAGGCGAAGCAATGGGATAGCCACGTCATGAAGGGCTGCAAGGGAGATATGTCCATCGATTGCCTCAGGTTCTTCTTTGATCGTAGATCGATTTCCTACGATGCCGATGATAGAATCCCATAATGTATGTCCATTGCCAATCTATGGATTGTACAAACAAGATTGACTAAGAGCTTAGATGTGTCTGCAGAAGCATAAAAAAGCATGGTGATCAGAAGGATTTGTACGGGTAAGATGCAAACAGTGCTGGCCTATATTAGCATGCAGTTTTTTTATTGGTTCTTATAATTTAACTGTTTCCCAGCATATATCCCTGATTCTTTTCATCAATTTAGCGGCGAATCCCGTCATCCGATTGACTCATATTGCAACAGGGAAAGGCAGATATGCCATGGCCTTTGCCTTCATGTACCATTGGCCTTTGTGTGTTTCTTTTATTTGGGGGAAAACGAGATTGAGATGTAGACTATGAACATCGCAGACTGATAATGTAATTGGCCTTCTGCTCAGATTTTACAAAATTGGATAATGAAGTGCAATACAGGACCCTCAGCTATGGAATAATTACTCTTTTATATCTCATTGTCCAGCCTTTGGTTCGAGGTAAAAATGGTGCATCGCCTCTCCGTACAAGGTGTCAATTTTAGCATCTATTTATCCGGCCAAATCACATATGCGAAGCTTTTCTTGATGCATAGTTCTGTACCATAGCCTAAGAATCAGACGTTGATATATATATATATGTGATTATTGTTGTCAAGCGATTTGTTTTGTCACAACCACTTTGCTCCGCACGGGTGTTCATGTGTTGGACGCTTGGAGCCCCAATTAGCCGGTGGCCTCACTGATTTAGGGGGTGTTTGTTTCCAGGGACTTTTTGATGTAGGGACTAGAAAAAGTCCCTAGCAAACCAAACAGGGTGGGACTTTTTTGGGACTTTTTGCTAAAAGTCCTTAGAAGCACCTTCTTGAGAGTCTTTTTCAAAAAGTCCCAGGGACTAGAAAAAGTCCTAGGACTAGAGAAACAAACACCACCTTAAGGTGACGCGTGTGTTAAATAAAACTGATGTTGAAGTAATTAAGCTCAAAAGATGAACATTGATATGCTTTCTAAGTTTAACAAAACCCTGTCAGTAAAACTGCTAGGCCTAGGTTGACCTTATTTGCACAATATGCAAAAACAAATATTTATCAGGACAACTATTATAACATATATGAGACATCTCATTTGTTATGGTTTCCTGTCTTTCACACAAGATAAATGTTATTTGAGCTAATTTCTATGTGCAGGTATGAGGATGTAGGTATGAAGGAGTAGCTCGACAATTACTTACAAAAAGGTATTAAGTTTTGTCTACAAATATGCAGTATCATGAATACGTGGGTTCACTGATATTGGGATTTACATATAACCGCACTTCCACTTCTCCCTCTTCTAATTCTAATGTGGTAATTTGTTTGATATTTTTAGGCTTGGGCACTCTCATAAATGGCTCCATTTTTGTTTACCTTCTATTGATCTGTAACAAAGATGATTTTTCTGTTGCCGTTGAGGTAAATGACCATTCATAATCGTACGTGCGATTTCTACACATTTT
Organism: Triticum dicoccoides; assembly: GCF_002162155.2. NCBI lineage: Eukaryota > Viridiplantae > Streptophyta > Magnoliopsida > Poales > Poaceae > Triticum > Triticum dicoccoides. Next base: position 4,562 of record NW_021283969.1, read on the forward strand.
TATATGTTCAAAACTGAACATTATCTACAAAGGTGATGCCATGAATTATATGGTACACAGCAGAACAAATCAGTGGTCAATAATCACAACTTCTGTATCTTTTGCAAGCATGGGTCTATGTTATATTGTTTGTAGTGCACTGACATGTTATGTTGGACTCATTAACTAAAATTTTTGTTTTATTTCTTGATTGCAGGATACAAAGATCTAGCTTGACTGGACTCTAGATCACGAACAATTTAGTCTTGGCCCTTAATTAGGATGGCTAAATTACATTTGCGTATCATTTGATGGATCTTTGATATGAGAATTATGAATTTTATGAATCTACATATTATATGTATTGTTTTGAATATTGTAATTGAATGCCTGTATTTTTTTTTACGGTTGCAATAGGCTATTACCACAACCCACTTTTGGTTGCCACATGTTAGCACCACGAAAAGTATAAATTGTCGCAATAGTTTCTTCCAACAAACATTTCACCTGTTGTGATACCTATTTATCACCACCAGAACTAGTATGTTGCAATTTCCTGTTGCGACTACCAGAATATTTGTTGTCATAAGCTAATGCCACAAGCGTAGCGGTTCGTGGCAAAATGCCTAATACCACGAAAACAAGAATTGTTGCCATAGTTTATTGCCACAATTGACTATTTCCACGGAAGAGTATGCGCCACAAAATGAGTGTCGTTGGCATAGGTTGTTGCCACAAATGTCTATCGCCACGAGCTATCAGTCGCCATGATTTGTTACATGTTGCATTAAAGATATCTCCACAAAGCAAATTGTGGCATCAGGTGAGTGTTGCCACGGGAAAACATGTGGCAACTTTCCACATGGTTGTTGCTATAGCAGACTTTATTGCAACAATTGCTTTTTTGTGGCAATAACCTATTACCATGTGTCCAGTCGCAACGGCTGCCAACGAATGTTGTTTTGTGGCAATAGGTACTTATCGCCACAAATCGACATGTATTGTGATGACCAATTTTGTTGCAATAGACCCGGATCCTTGTAGTGCCCATTCTGCGGATTGAGTCCTGGTATAGCAGGTTTATATCGCTGCCACCATCCATTAGGACTTGTGTAAACTGTAGCCCGTCGATTATAGGATCCAATATCAAAGTAGTCCATCCTGCATTTCGAATACCTCTGGAGTAATCCTGATGGTCGAAAGTAATTGGTTGTGACATCCAGTTTCGGGACTCCGCTGGGGTGGACCGTGCGGCGCGTACTTTAGTAGGTGCCGCCCTATTTTTCCTTGTTATCACTTGAAGTGAATTCACTATTTTGACTTCTTGTGGGAAAGTCTTTTGTTTCCTAGCGCTCTGCTTGTGGGGTTCGTCGTCGTCCTCACATGGTGCGTCGAGCCCCTTGTGTTCGGCGTTAAGTGGCCGGACTGCTTGAAGACCCAACAATCTCTGTGGGTATGGTTTGCAGGCTTCCCGGGGGTACTGTGGATTTGACATATCTTGTCCAAGATTTTGTTTAGATTGGATAGCTCGTCACTGTTGTCCTTAAGAGGCAGTGTTTTGTTGTTCGGCCGAGAGCTTTTGAACCCGGCGTTAACTACCGTGCTCTTTGGGCTATTTTCCTTATTCCGACGTTGGTCTTTTCTGTGTCCTGGTTTCCCATTTCCATCTCTGACCTCGGATGTACTCGGGTCACTGGTGCTGCATCTTGCCAGCCAGCTATCTTCTCCCGCACAAAAGCGGGTCATGATGCTTGTTAATGCGGCCATTGTCCTTGGCTTTTCTTGGCCGAGGTGTCTGGCGAGCCATTCGCCTCGGACGTTATGTTTGAAGGCTGCTAAGGCTTCGGCGTCCGGACAGTCGACTATTTGGTTCTTTTTGGTAAGGAACCTGTTCCAGAATTTGCGGGCTGACTCTCCGGGCTGTTGAGTTATGCGACTTAAATCGTCTGCATTCGGAGGGCAGACATAAGTCCCCTGAAAATTTGCCTGAAATGCGTCCTCGAGCTCTTCCCAACTTCCAATGGTATTTTCTGGGAGGCTTTTGAGCCAATGCTGGGCTGGCCCTTTGAGCTTGAGGGGTAGGTATTTTATGGCGTGGAGATTGTCTCCTCTAGCCATATGTATGTGTAGGATGTTGTCGGTGTCAAAACCGGCGGATCTCGGGTAGGGGGTCCCGAACTGTGCGTCTAGGCGGATGGTAACAGGAGACAAGGGACACGATGTTTTACCCAGGTTCGGGCCCTCTTGATGGAGGTGAAACCCTACGTCCTGCTCGATTGATATTGATATTGTGGATGTTTACAAGAGTGGATCTACCACGAGATCAAGGAGGCTAAACCCTAGAAGCTAGCCTATGGTATGATTGTAATGGTTGTTGTTGTTATGTCCTACGGACTAGAGCCATCCGGTTTATATAGACACCCGAGAGGGCTAGGGTTACATAGAGTCGGTTACAATGGTAGGAGATCTACGTATCCATACCGCCAAGCTTGCCTTCCACGCCAAGGAAAGTCCCATCCGGACACGGGACGAAGTCTTCAATCTTGTATCTTCATAGTCTTGGAGTTCGGTCGATGATGATAGTCCGGCCGATGATAGTTCGGCTGATGATGGTAGTCCGGCTATCCGGACACCCCCTAATCCAGGACTCCCTCAGTAGCCCCTGAACCAGGCTTCAATGACGATAAGTCCGGCGCGTATATTGCTTGGCATTGCAAGGCGGGTTCCTCCTCCGAATGATAGAAGATTGTGAACACCAGGATAGTGTCTGGCTCTGCAAAATAAATTCCACATTCCACCGTAGAGAGAATAATATATACACAAGTTCAACCTGCTGACGTTTTTTGCGGCATGACGTCACGCCACTACCAAGTCATTACTTGAATCGTTTTTTACTCTACCACCTCAGCGCATTTAGCGAAGCAGTTTCCTTGGCACGTCTTATCGAAGCAGAGATCGTGTTCCCCCTTAATCCGGGATTCTCATCAATATGGACGTGGGTAACCCAACCGCGCCATTGATACTGACGCTTGGGGGATAAGCAAGTTTTACCAGGCCGGTGGGGGACGCGTAGACTTCGCCCGCCCATATAAGGGATAAGGATTCACCTTTTCACCTACGCCTTCTTCCTCCTTTGCTTATCCATCTCTGCGCACTCGAGCTCCAGCGCCCAAGCCCGCACATCTCGTCTCAACCATCCCCAGTCATGTCTGGAGCGGGAGGCAAGTGGATGACCTCCTCCGTCACGGAGGAGCACATCGAAAGACTGCGCAGCGCCGGCTACCTGTCCGGCGACATCGCGCACCGGCTGCCTGACGAGGGGCAGCTCATCCCCACCCCCAGGCCCCATGAGAGGGTCGTTTTTCTTCCCCACTTCCTCCGCGGACTGGGCTTTCCACTTCACCCCTTTGTCCGGGGGCTCATTTTCTACTACGGCCTGGATTTCCATGATCTGGCGCCGAACTTCATCCTCAACATCTCGGCGTTTATCGTCGTTTGCGAGGCCTTCCTCTGCATCCAGCCCCACTTCGGCTTGTGGCTCAAGACCTTCAATGTCAAGCCGAAGGTAGTGAAGGGCACTCAAGTGGAGTGCGGAGGCGCCATGTTGGGCAAGATGCCCAACGTCCTTTGGTTCGAAGGGGCCTTCGTGGAATCCGTCAAGGGGTGGCAATCGGGGTGGTTCTATATCACCGAGCCGCGCGACCCTACGTGGGCGGCGGCCCCCGAGTTCAGATCTGGTACCCCCATGTAGCTCACCTCCTGGAAAGAGAAGGGCTTGCTGTGGGGTAGTTCGGAGGAGGTGACGGGACTCCAAGCCTGTATCCAGAAGCTGGTGAAGAAGCTCAGGCTGGTTAACGTGGTCCAAGTCATGCTCATCCGCCGGATTCTCCCATGCCAAGAGCGGGCATTCAATCTGTGGGAGTTCAATCCGGAACAGCACCAGGCGCTGAGCGGGCTCTTCGACACGACGCACGAAGGCGCCTGGAGGGTGCTATTTAAGGGCGCCGAAGCCCCCGTGTCCGCGACTGAAGATCGCGGATTTCGCTCACAGTGCCAAGCCGACGAGGTAAGTGATTCTACCCCTTTACGGGACACTTGCTTTTCATAGTTTGACTCTATTCGGGTTTTAATTTCCCCTTTTCCTTTGACAGGACTGGATGAGGAAGGCGGAGCAGATTATCTGCCCGGCTCCCATGCCAGAAAACCCAGTAGACGCCCGTCTAGCGAGGCTGCTGGTTCCGGCACCGCACGTGGTGCCGGAGAAGAAGGCCAAGAAGGAGGCCACGGGTGCTCGAAAGAGTTCCCACTTTCAGGTGTCCGACGACTCCGGGGCGGACTCCTCCCCCGAAAATGAGGAGGAGAAGGAGGACTCTCTCCCAGAGGAGGGAGAGAGGAAGAGGAAGGCTTCCCCAACAGGGGAGGCCGAAGGGTCCAAGAGGGGAAGGAATATTCCCCCGAACAGCTCCGCCAACATCAACGTTGGCGAGGAAGAATGGCCTTCAAGGGCCAGGCCTCCGGCGAGATCGTAAGTATCCGGATTCCTGAATGATTTATAATTTCTTTTTCTGCGTCACATAGTGTCATTCTGATGCCGCATGCTGCCTGTAGTCCGGCCAATGATGATGTCCCCGCTTCATCGAGCGGGTCGTTGGCTCCATCGGATGTAGACTCCATCCCGACCGCCTTCACCCCTCGCGACACCGAGGACGCCGAGGTGGGATCCCAAGAAGGGACCCATCAGGGGGAGGCTCCGGAGGCGCCACAAGGCTGCCTCCCGGACTTTGCGCCGGACTCCACATCAGAACTCGCAGTGGTTCCGGAGTCCGGCCGGCGGCCCCTTCGCACGAAGGGCAAGACCGTGACACCGGCAGCTTCCGTCCAACCGGAGGCGCCGGACAATTTGTTGGAGGCGCTCCAGAGCGCTTCCATCGAGGAAGAACACCGCACTATTATGAGTGCGGTGATTCAGAAGGTACAGCTCGCCAAGAGCGGGCTGACCGAAGCCTGCAGTAGCCTTCTATCAGGCTTTGAGGTAAGAAGATAAAAATATGAAATGTAATACCGCATAGACAGTAGCCCCTGATGCTCGGTTCGGTGTTCGGAAAGAAAAGCCGGACTGAAGATCTGAAAAAAAAGAAGATATGCGCAGGGTTGCTAAAAAATTATGTCAATATGGGTTGCAGGCTGCGCTGCTGACCTCTGCCGCACTGACTGCGGAGGTCGGTGCTTTGAAGCAGGAGCTCGAGCGGTCCGAGCAAGAGCTCGGCCGCGCCAAGAACCAGCTCCAGGACAAAGAAGGTGAGTAACACCACTTTGAACTTGTACCTTACAGAAAAGGATTTAGGTTGCAACAAAAAATAACAAGGATAACATGGGTACTTCAGGGGCCACGAATGAGGTGGCGACCCTGAAGGAGGCCGTGTCCGCGGCCGAACGTAATGCGGCCGCGGAACGGGCAGAGCGAGAAAAGCAGGAGGCGCAGATGGCGGTGGTCCGGCAAGAGCTCCAGGCTCTCATGGAAAAGCATGAGAGTTTGGAGCGTGACTCAAAGACTCGAGAGTCCGAGCTCGGCTCTCGAAAGTGCCAAAACTGCCAAGGCCGATGCCCATAAGTCCCTTCAGGAGATTGAGTTGGTGAGGAAGATAGCGGCGGGTAAGGCATTTTGCATGCAAAGCAAGCATGTGAATGTAAATTACGTGTTACTTACCCGAATTCGGAGCTTTCCAGGGGCGTTTGCAGATCTGCCTTGCAGTGTGTCTGATGCCGCCGCATTCTACCGAACCGAGGAGGGGAGCTCAACAGAGAAGGTCTTCTGGTCTCAGTATGCTGAGGCCGGCCATCCGGTGCCCCCTAGCGACCAGCTGAAGCAGCTGGTCGAGCTCCACAAGGCGGTCGAGCAGGCCATGAAGGGCCTCATAGTCCGGCTGTGGCCTGGAGAGGCCATGCCTGGGAGCTACTTCGGCCTCGTGCGGCGGTTGGTGGATGCGTGCCCCTGGGTGGAGGTTATCAAGTGCTCCGCCTGTATTGAAGGTGCTCGTCGGGCCCTTACTCGCGCAAAGGTGCATTGGGGCAAGCTGGATGCGGAGAAGCTAATCACTGACGCGCCACCAGCGGACAAGGAATATCGTACGCCCGAGATGTACTATAAGACTGTCCTGAAGGGTGCCCGCAAGATTGCGGATGAGTGCCCCAAGGATGTAATTATTGAGTAAATTCGCAATGTGTTATCTTGTGCGCTGAAAACTTTGTTCATATGCGCTAAGCAACGCTTGTTAATTTAAAATATTACCTTCTGTGCGGCCATTTATTAAATCTGAGAGATGGCAAGTCGTCGGCTTCAGCCCCCATGCCACGAGTGCTGGGGTGTTCGGGATAAACTTGAGCACTCTTGTTCCCATTTTTGGGTCCATCTAGGGAGGCGCTCAACACAACGAACAAGGCAACCGGACTTATAGTGCTTGAACACTCTCACTTAGCCATAGAATTCTATAATTTGAAATTTCGGCGAAGCCCCTAGTATTCGGAAGACCGAATTAGGGGCGCTATCCACGCCTTCGTCGGACATTATCCGGAACTTCGCTCGAAGCGGCGTAGGTCTTTAAGGACCCGAAAGGACCTCTCGAACAGCGACCAGTCTCTCGCCTTATCATGACAGTCAGTTTTAGCTTTCTCCACTGAGGCGTTAACCTAGCTCAACCGGGGCGGAATCGCAATGGTTCTCCCAGTGCTACCTTAGCCGATAGAACGGAACGTAAGGTGCCAAACATGGGAGCCGGGCAAACCCAACTATTGACCCAAGACATGATTCGGAGCCGATTCATATAATGCTATAAGTTCGGGGTGCCGCACTTGTGAAAGTGTTTGGACTTTATCAAACCATAATGCGGGGAACATAAGCCCCTCGTGTATTTGGCTGTACCAAAATGTACGGATGCGACATGTCGTAAATGAACATATATATATATAAGGTAATGCAATTATGGGCAAAAAGTGCTGCATTTTATTCGAGAAGATCTGCTATGAGTGCAGAATGATACAAATAGTGCGGAAAGCAAGGGATTGGACGAATTAAAGGCGTCTCCCTCCAGGGGTAGGCCGCGGAATGGTGTATTTAACAAATTTAATGCTCGTAATGGAGACCACCTGAGTGTTCGTCGCGGCCTTTGTCCCTCCCTGGCTGTTGCATCATGAGTTCGGCAGGTTCGCCGCCGGACAGAGTTCTGTATAAAAAAGAGAGAAATAAAAGATAAAAAGAGCGACACACTTGGGAGCCCCTAGTGTGGTCGAACCGCACTCTGGGTCTGTTGTGGTTGTGCCTCTCCCCCTATGCCCATGGTATCTCCAGGGCGTAATTATGTACGCGGAGAGTTTGTCTTACAATTGTGCGAGGGCTGGGGTTGAGGCCGCATTGCTACGCGTGCTCGGAACGTGCCAGGTGGTCTTGGTTGATGTTGCTCCGGGCGCGTTTGGCCATGTCCGGCTGTTTAACGGCCGGACTCGAAAATTGCCTTAAAAGGCTGCTCTGTACTTCTGCCGCGAGAGCCGCTGTATGTTCCTCCGTTCGGAGGGAGCGTTCCGTGTTTCCATTGACTGTGATGACTCCACGAGGGCCTGGCATCTTGAGCTTAAGGTATGCATAATGCGGCACCGCGTAGAATTTTGCGAACGCGGTTCGTCTGAGTAGAGCGTGATAGCCACTACGGAACGGGACTATGTCAAAGATTAACTCCTCGCTTCGGAAATTATCCGGGGATCCGAAGACCACTTCCAGTGTGACTGAGCCTGTACAGCTGGCCTCGACACCTGGTATGACGCCATTGAAGGTTGTCTTTGTAGGTTTAATCCTTGAAGGGTCTATGCCCATCTTGCGCACTGTATCCTGATAAAGCAGGTTCAGGCTACTGCCGCCGTCCATTAGGACTCTTGTGAGGTGAAATCCATCGACGATTGGGTCTAAAACCAATGCGGCGAATCCGCCATGGCGGATACTGGTCGGATGGTCTCTTCGATCGAAAGTGATCGGGCAAGAGGACCATGGGGTGAATTTTGGGGCGACTGACTCCATCGCGTATACGTCCCTTAGTGCACGCTTCCGCTCCCTCTTGGGTATATGCGTTGCGTATATCATGTTTACCGTCCGAACTTGGGGGGGAATCCCTTTTGTCCTCTGTTGTTCGGCGGCCGGGTCTCTTCCTCGTCATCGCTGTGTAGCCCCTTGTCATTGTTTTCGGCGATTAATTTGCCTGCCTGCTTGAATACCCAACAATCTCTGTTGGTGTGGTTAGCTGGCTTTTCGGGGGTTCCATGTATTTGACAGGAGCGGTCGAGTATTCGGTCCAAATTGGATGGGCCCGGAGTGGTTCTTTTGAATGGCTTCTTCCGTTGACCGGGCTTGGAGCCTTGGAATCCGGCGTTGACTGCCGTATCCTCATTGCTGTCGCCGTTAATGCGGCGTTTGTTTTTGTTTCGATGCGACCTGCCATTGCGGTCCTTGGTATCCGTACTACCAGCGTTTTTGCTGAGGTTGTTGCTGCGAGCTAGCCAGCTATCCTCTCCTGCACAGAAGCGGGTCATGAGTGATGTGAGGGCTGCCATGGATTTTGGCTTTTCCTGTCCTAGGTGTCGGGCCAGCCACTCGTCGTGGATGTTATGTTTGAAGGCCGCGAGGGCCTCTGCATCCGAACAGTCGACGATTTGATTTTTCTTTGTTAAGAACCGTGTCCAGAATTGCCTGGCTGATTCGTCTGGCTGCTGGATTATGTGGCTTAGGTCATCTGCATCCGGTGGTCGCACATACGTGCCCTGAAAGTTGTCGAGGAATGCGGCTTCCAGGTCTTCCCAGCATCCAATTGACTCTGCGGGCAGGCTGTTAAGCCAATGCCGAGCTGGTCCTTTAAGCTTGAGCGGGAGATATTTGATGGCGTGAAGATCGTCGCCGCGGGCCATATGTATATGGAGGAGATAATCCTCAATCCAAACCGCGGGGTCTGTTGTGCCATCGTAGGATTCGATATTAACGGGTTTAAACCCTTCAGGGATTTGATGATCCATTACTTCGTCAGTGAAGCATAGTGGGTGTGCGGCGCCTCTGTATTGAGCAATATCGCGACGTAGCTCGAGAGAGCGTTGTCTGCTGTGTTCGGCCCGGCCGGAGTAGTTGTATCCGGCACGACGGTATTCGTCGTGGGTCTTGGGGCGCCCACGTGATCCAATATATCCTGCAAGTCCGGCGCGTTCCCCCGTGGCTTCATGCTTTTTGAGCGATGCCGGGGTACGGTTTTGGTGGAGGGCTTGCACGCCTCTCTGTCGCGGCCACGAGGTGGTCGGTCTGCCGTATTGTGCGCTGGTGATGCAGGTTTGTATGCTTCCTCCTCTAGTCGGGGGAGCAACTTGCGTTTTGGGTAACTTTTGGAGGCGCGTTCGAGTTCATAATCTTCGGCCGCGAGGACCTCGGTCCATCTGTCGGCCAGTAGGTCTTGATCAGCTTGAAGCTGTTGCTGCTTTTTCTGTAGGCTATTTGCCGTGGCCATTAGCCTGCGTCTGAAACGCTCTTGTTCGACGGGATCCTCAGGCATGACGAATTCGTCATCGTCGAGGCTTGCCTCGTCTCCAGAGGGAGGTAAGTAATTATCATCCTCGACCTCTTCGTCTGCCGCCCTCTCGTGAGGGCTTGCTTCTGTCTCCTCCTGCGCTGGATCGTGTTGGAGGGGGTTGTCTTCGGCACTTTCTGGGGTGTTATTATCTCCTGTGCCGGAATCTCCATTCTTGCTGTGGCGGGATTTAGAGCGGCGCCGCTGACGTCGGCGCTTGGGCTGTTTCTTTAAGGAATCAGCCTCCGTTGCTTCTTGGCCGTCCCCATCTTTTGGGGTGTCCACCATGTATATGTCGTATGACGAGGTGGTCTTCCAGTGTCCTGTAGGCACTGGTTCTTGATATTCTCCGGCATCGTCGTCCATACCGTCGATGTCTTCGGAATCGTAGTCGAGTACGTCGGTTAGATCGTCGACGGTGGCTACGAAGTGGGTGGTGGGTGGGCTCTGAATTTCTTCGTCGTCCGCGTCCCAACCATTCTGGCCGTAGTTCGGCCAGGGCTCTCCGGATAGCGAGAGATGCTTCAGCGAATTTAAGATATCGCCGAAGGGTGAGTGCTGAAAGATGTCTGCGGTGGTGAATTCCATGATCGGCGCCCAGTCGGATTCGACTGGCAGGGGCGCAGGAGGTTTGGAGTCCGGCAGAGAGTCCGGCACCTCGGAGTCATGAGCTTTATGTGGGACAAGGTAAGTGTTCGGCTCCATCGCCGTAGAAGTTGCAGCTCCCGAGGCGGTGTCCAGCCATCCGTCCTCGATCTGAGCGATCGGCTCCGGACTATGGGTCGGAGCGGATTTGTGTGCGGCCCCAAGGTGCTGTCCGACGG
>NW_021283970.1:0-1758 GCF_002162155.2 Triticum dicoccoides
TGGACTATTACTCATTGATTTGGGGTCCCTGAGAGATTTCCATGATTGATGAACTCCGCGGTACGTTTATGAATCATTCATCAATAATCCTAGGTTTGTCAGATTCTGGGCTCTTTCATGGAGTATTACTCACCATTTTGGGGTCCCAAAGCGATTTCCATGATTGTCGAACCCCAAGTTGTGCTTATATGTTGGTCGTCAAGACTCGCAGTTTGGGCCGATTCTGGCCCGTTTCTTGGACTATTACTCAGTTTTGGGGTCACGAAGTGATTTCCACGATTGATGAACCCCAGGGTACGTTTACGTTTCGGTCATCAACACTCACAATTTTGGCCTATTCTGGTCCGTTTCATGCACTATTACTCAGCGTTTTGGGGTCCCAGAGCGATTTCCACGACTCACGATCCCCGGGGTGCATTTACGTGTCCGTCGTCAACACTCACAGTTTAGCCAATTCTGACCCATTTCGTTGACTATTACTCACCGGTTTTGGGCCCGAAGAGATTTCCATAGTTATTGAACCCTAAGGTGCGCTTACGTGTCGGTCATCAACACTCGCAGTTTTGGCCGATTCTGGCCCGTTTCTTGGACTATTACTCACTGTTTTGGGGTCCCATAGTGATTTCCACGATTGACGAACCCCGGGATGCGTTTAGGTGTCGGTCATCAACACTCGCGGCTTTTGTCGATTCTGACCCGTTTCATAGACTATTACTCACCATTTTGGGGTCCCAAAGCGATTTCCATGGTTGTTTAACCCTATGGTGCGTTTACGTGTCGGTCATCAATAATCACAGTTTGGCTGATTCTGGCCCGTTCCTTGGACTATTACTCTGTTTTGGGGTCCCGGAGTGATTTCCACGATTGACGAACACCGGGGTGCATTTATGTGTCGGTCAACAACACTCGCAGTTTGGGCCGTTTCTGGCCCGTTTCATGGACTATTACTCACTGATTTGGGGTCCCTGAGTGATTTCCATGATTAACGAACCCCGGGGTGCGTTTATGTATCCTTTATCAACATTCCTAGGTTTGTCCGATTCTGGGATCTTTCATGGACAACTACTCATAGTTTGGGGGTCCCAAAGCGATTTCCATGGTTGTCGAACCCGAAGGTGTGCTTCCGTGTTGGTCGTCAAGACTCGCAGTTTGGGCCGATTCTAGCCCGTTTCTTGGACTATTACTCAATTTTGGGGTCTCGAAGTGGTTTCCACGATTGACAAACCCTAGGGTGCGTTTACGTGTCGGTCATCAATAGTCACAATTTTGGCCGATTCTGGTCCGTCTCGTGCACTATTACTCACCGTTTTGGGGCCCAGAACGATTTCCGCAATTGACGATCGCCGGGGTGCCTTTTACGTGTCTGTCGTCAACACACACAGTTTTGGCAAATTCTGACCCGTTTCATGAACTATTACTCACCGTTTTGGGGTCCCGAAGAAATGTCCGTCGTTGTTGAACCCCAAGGTGGGCTTACGTGTCGGTCATCAACACTCGCAGTTTTGGCCGATTCTGGCCCATTTCTAGAACTATTACTCACTATTTTGGGGTCCCGGAGTGATTTCCACGATTTACGAACACTGTGGTGTGTTTAAGTGTCGGTCATCAACACTCGAAGTTTTGGCTGATTCTGGCCCATTTCATGGACTATCACTCATTGATTTGGTGTCCCTAAATGATTTCCATGATTCACGAATCCCGGGGTGCTTTTACGTGTCGGTCATGAAAATCGTAGTTTTGGCCGATTCTGGCCCGTTT
>NW_021283971.1:0-2686 GCF_002162155.2 Triticum dicoccoides
TGTTTCCTTACCAAGTTCCACTCACCAAAAGCGCCACACTCCCCGGCAACGGCGCTAGAAAAGAGTCTTGATGACCCACAAGTGTAGGGGTCTATCGTAGTCCTTTCAATAAGTAAGAGTGTCGAACCCAACAAGGAGTAGAAGGAAATGATAAGCGGTTTTCAGTAAGGTTTTCTCTGCAAGCACTGAAATTGTAGGTAACAAATAGTTTTGTGACAAGATAAATTATAACGAGTAACAAGCAATGAAAGTAAATAAAGTGAAGAAAGGTGGCCCAATCCTTTTTGTAGCAAAGGATAAGCCTGGACAGTTTCTTATAATGAGAAAAGAGCTCCCGAGGACACATGGGAATTATCGTCAAGCTAGTTTTCATCACGCTCATATGATTCGCGTTCGGTACTTTGATAATTTGATATGTGGATGGACCGGTGCTTGGGTACTGCCCTTACTTGGACAAGCATCCCACTTATGATTAACCCCTATTGCAAGCATCCGCAACTACAAAAGAAGTATTAAGGTAAACCTAACCACAACATTAAACATATGGATCCAAATCAGCCCCTTACAAAGCAACACACAAACTAGGGTTTAAGCTTCTGTCACTCTAGCAACCCATCATCTACTTATTACTTCTCAATGCCTTCCACTAGGCCCAAATAATGGTGAAGTGTCATGTAGTCGACGTTCACATAACACCACTAGAGGAAAGACAACATACATCTCATCAAAATATCGAACGAATACCAAATTCACATGACTACTAATAGCAAGACTTCACCCATGTCCTCAGGAACAAACGTAACTACTCACAAAGCATATTCATGTTCATAATCAGAGGGGTAATAATATGCATAAAGGATCTGAACGTATGATCTTCCACCAAATAAACCAATTAGCATCAACTACAAGGAGTAATCAACACTACTAGCAACCCACAGGTACCAATTTGTGGTTTTGGATACAAGATTGGATACAAGAGATGAACTAGGGTTTGAGAGGAGATGGTGCTGGTGAAGATGTTGATGGAGATTGACCCTCTCCCGATGGTAGGATTGTTGGTGATGACGATATTGATGATCCCCCCCTGGAGGGAAGTGTCCCTGGCAGAACAGCTCTACCGGAGCTCTAGATTGATTCCACCAAGGTTCCGCCTCGCGGCGGCGGAGTTTCGTCCCGTAAGCTTGCCCACAATTTTTTCGAGGGTAAAAGCCTTCATATAGCAGAAGATGGACACCGGAGGGCCACCAGGGGGCCCAGGAGACAGGGGGCGCGCCCAGTAGTGGTGGGCGCGCCCCCCACCCTCCTAGCCAGGGTGTGGGCCCGCTGAGGTGTTTCTTCCGCTGAATAATTCTTATTAATTCCAAAAACAGGTCTTTTGGAGAAGTGTAGAATAGGTTTCCAATATTTGCTCCTTTTCGAGCCAGAATTCCAGCTGCCGGCATTCCCCCTCTTCATGGTAAACCTTATAAGATAAGAGAGAATAGCCATAAGTATTGATATATAATGTGTAATAACAGCCCATAATGCAATAAATATTGATATAAAAGCATGATGCAAAATTGACGTATCAACGCCGTTAGTGCTTGGTGTCAGGGCTTCTTCATGATCACGACACGAGGGTCCCCAGCTCCTCTCCCCGCCCTCACACGCCACGGCCACCCAACAAGAGCAGAGCACCGCCGTCGCCTCCACCTGTCATTGTCTGACCCCGTCCCGCTGCCGATGCCACTGCAGGTTCCCCTCCCCCTCCAACCTTTGCGAGCATGCAGTCGTGTTGTCCCCCTCAGACCAACTCCACCACACGACCCCAAACGGACGTCCGCTTTGGTCGGATTTTGTCCGTTTGGGATGGCAATGGGTAGCAAAACGGACATGCATGTCCGGCTTCAGTTGGAGTTGCCCAACGCGACAGATTACCCCCAAATGTCCGCCGCATGTTTGGCCCCGCGGTTGACCTATAGCAGCATCAGTTCACGCCTCGCCGGCGCCCTCGACCGCGTCGGCGCCTTGGAAGAATGTGCGCGCCCGCGCCCGCCAGCGCTGCAGCCCATGCGCTCGCTAGTTGCGCCCTGCCGGTGCACTCGTCCACGCAGAGAAGCTACGGCACATGCAGCGGCTCACACACGACGGCGGCTGGCTGGCTGGCTAGCTAGCTAGCTAGCACGCCCACCGGCCACCGCACTTGCAGCTAGCTAGCTAGCACACGCAGCAGCCCGAGAACGCCAGAATGAGCTCGCGACGCCAGCAGCTACCGCCCGCGCCGTGGTCGTGCCCGCAGCAGCGCCGGCGCTGTGGCCGTGCCCGTGCGCCCCGCCGTGGCCGTGCCCATGTTGACCGTGGCCGTGCCCCATGTTGACCGCGCCCGCGCTGCCTTGTCGCCGCCTGCACGTCGTGCTCGCCGCCACCTCGTCGCGCCCGCTCGGTCGCCGCCGCCGCGCCGGCCCGGCCACGCCTGCCGGCGCGCCCCACCCCAGCCACACCGGCCGCGCCCAGACCCTGGCCGCCGCGAGCTCGGCCGCGCCCCTGCATGCTCCTCCCCGCCCAGGCCGCGGCGAGCTCGGCCGCGCCCCCGCGCGTGCCTCCCCGCCTAGGCCGCGGCAAGCCCGGCCGTGCCCGCGCGCGCCCCTCCCTGCCCAGGCCGCGGCGAGCCCGGCCCCGGCCGCGCCCGCGCGCCCCACCTCGTCCA